>NW_025258390.1:0-1767 GCF_018294505.1 Triticum aestivum
CCCTTCTTTACCGATTTCTGTCCATTGACCGCCTCAAAAAGTTAGATGCAAATTCATCTGTATTGCATGGACCTCTGATGTAGGCCAACAACATGAAGAATTAACAGATTATGCCTCAATGCTTTCAGAATTCCAACATTCGGAGATGTTCTTTTGTTGGTGCAGAAGATGGCACTCTTTCAGTTTCAGTGACAAACTCATGCTCCTAACCCGAACCTTTCGTGTGAACTTAATGAAATTTTACAGTTAAAAACTCAATGCATCACCAGAGTCAAAAGAGAAAGGAAGTCAAAGTTTGGTGTGTTAAATGGGAGCTAAAAGGTAGCAGGGAAGCATGGCACATACACTTCTGATTTAAAAATTTTAATACAACAGGCATTTTTGGTTGTCAGCATGGTGCACCCGCCGAGCATCTGCGTTGCATGCTTTCAGAAAATCAAGAGATATCTATTGGCGTTATAGTTATATCATGAGACGCAAAGCCATCACGCTCGTAAAGTGTATATCCCCCTTCTTTACCGATTTCTGTCCATTGACCGCCTCAAAAAGTTAGATGCAAATTCATCTGTATTGCATGGACCTCTGATGTAGGCCAACAACATGAAGAATTAACAGATTATGCCTCAATGCTTTCAAAATTCCAACATTCGGAGATGTTCTTTTGTTGGTGCAGAAGATGGCACTCTTTCAGTTTCAGTGACAAACTCATGCTCCTAACCCGAACCTTTCGTGTGAACTTAATGAAATTTTACAGTTAAAAACCCAATGCATCACCAGATTCAAAAGAAAAAGGAAGTCAAAGTTTGGTGTGTTAAATGGCAGCTAAAAGGTAGCAGGGAAGCATGGCACATACACTTCTGATTTAAAAATCGAAATACAACACGCATTTTTGGTTTTCAGCATGGTGCACCCGTCGAGCATCTGCGTTGCATGCTTTCAGAAAATCAACAGATCTCTTTTGGCGTTATAGTTATATCATGAGACACAAAGCCATCACGCTCGTAAAGTGTATATCCCCCTTCTTTACCGATTTCTGTCCATTGACCGCCTCAAAAAGTTAGATACAAATTCATCTGTATTACATGGACCTCTGCTGTAGGCCAACAACATGAAGAATTAACAGATTATGCCTCAATGCTTTCAAAATTCCAACATTCGGAGATGTTCTTTTGTTGGTGCAGAAGATGGCACTCTTTCAGTTTCACAGACAAACTCATGCTCCTAACCCGAACCTTCCGTGTGAACTTAATGAAATTTTACAGTTAAAAACTCAATGCATCACCAGATTCAAAAGAAAAAGGAAGTCAAAGTTTGGTGTGTTAAATGGGAGCTAAAAGGTAGCAGGGAAGCATGGCACATGCACTTCTGATTTAAAAATCGAAATACAACAGGCATTTTTCGTTTTCAGCATGGTGCACCCACCGAGCATCTGCGTTGCATGCTTTCAGAAAATCAAGAGATATCTTTTGGCGTTATAGTTATATCATGAGACACAAAGCCATCACGCTCGTAAAGTGTATATCCCCCTTCTTTACCGATTTCTGTCCATTGACCGCCTCAAAAAGTTAGATGCAAATTCATCTGTATTGCATGGACCTCTGATGTAGGCCAACAACATGAAGAATTAACAGATTATGCCTCAATGCTTTCAGAATTCCAACATTCGGAGATGTTCTTTTGTTGGTGCAGAAGATGGCACTCTTTCAGTTTCAGTGACAAACTCATGCTCCTAACCCGAACCTTTCGTGTGAACTTAATGAAATTTTA
>NW_025258391.1:0-1767 GCF_018294505.1 Triticum aestivum
GCAAGCACTGTTAATCCAGCGATTCAAAGCCACACAAGGGACGGGACACGGCGCCGGTAGTCGGCCGCAGTACAACGGGGGATCTACCGGCAGACACGGGTCCAAAGCTACTCATGCGCTTAGTAGCCAACAAGCGGTCAAACCAACCAAGCCTCCGCCCGTGCAGAGCACGGGAGGATCACTTGCACGAAGGCGTCCTGCAAGGCCAAATCACGCGTGTGTCACACCCGCAGCAATAAAGTTACGAATGCAACGATTTTCCGAAGGCAACTTAATCGGGACGTCGGTGCAACGTTGTCCGACGGTCTTAACGTGCACGAAACGGGCTACTTTCCTGTTTCCCGAGCCGCATTCGGCTGTTGGGTCAGAATTTCACTTGAGACGTACAGGGGACCGGGACAGCGATGACGTTGCCCCCGGGGGGCAACGGTTTTTCGGAGGCGACATTCGAGGCACACCGTTGCGACTGTTTACCGTCGGTCGGAACGTGTACGTAACGGGGTACTTTCCTGTTTCCCGAGCCACGTTCGGCTGTAGGGTCAGGATTTCTCACGAGACGTACATGGGACCGGGCCAGCACCTTCGTGATGGCATAACGACGGGACATCCGAGGCAACGTTGGGAAAGGATGGGCGTACGAGAAAACGGGTGTTTTTCCTAAGAAAAACCAACCGTGTTCCGTACGCCCACCAGGAAGGACCCCTCCTCCCTACTATACCCGAGGGTTTTAGCCCCCATTGGGACCCCTGCCCTTCAGTTTGTGAAGGAGGGGTACACTGTTTTGAAACGCCGCCGTGGCAGCGTTTTTCTGCCATGAGACATGTGTTCGCTGCCATGGCACCGTTTCTTGACCATCATTAGCTAGTTTTGACCCGGTTTCCATGGCGTATGGGCCTTTTTTTCTCCCGGACCTCTCGTACCCGTTCACGTGTCCGTGTACGTGCGTGTCCACGTACCGCCCGTTCACGGGTCCGTGTACGTGTAACGGTCCGTGCACGTGCAGCCCGTTCACGGGTCCGTGTACGTGTGTGTGCGTCGTACGTGTTTTTGCCCAGTTTTCCATGGCGTGCGTCCGGTTCCGTCCACGACGGGCGTCGCCCACTTTTTTCCCGTGTCCACGTACCGCCCGTTCACGGGTCCGTGTACGTGTGTGTGCCTCGTACGTGGTTTTGCCCAGTTTTCCATGGCGCGCGTCCGGTTCCGTCCACGACGGGCGTCGGCCACTTTTTTCCCGTGTCCACGTACAGCCCGTTCACGGGTCCGTGTATGTGTGTGCCTCGTACGTGGTTTTGCCCAGGTTTCCATGTGCGCACGTCACGTTCCGTCCACGACGGGGGTCGGCCCCTTTTTCCCCGTGTCCACGTACAGCCCGTTCACGGGTCCGTGTACGTGTGTGTGCCTCGTACGTGGTTTTGCCCAGTTTTCCATGGCGCGCGTCCGGTTCCGTCCACGACGGGCGTCGGCCACTTTTTTCCCGTGTCCACGTACAGCCCGTTCACGGGTCCGTGTAACGGTCCGTGTACGTGCGTGTGCGTCGTACGTGGTTTTGCCCAGTTTTCCATGACGCGCGTCCGGTTCCGTCCACGACGGGCGTCGGCCACTTTTTTCCCGTGTCCACGTACCGCCCGTTCACGGGTCCGTGTACGTCTGTGTGCCTCGTACGTGTTTTTGCCCAGTTTTCCATGGCGCGCGTCCGGTTCCGTCCACGACGGGCGTCGGCCATTTTTTCCTCGTGTCCACGTACAGCCCGTTCACGGGTCCGTGTAC
>NW_025258392.1:0-1767 GCF_018294505.1 Triticum aestivum
AAAAGAAGTGGGCTAAGGATTTTTTGACGACACCGTCCCAAGCCGAGCTGAATATGCCTGACGACTATGGACATGAACTTCGTAGGCAAGCAAAAATATTGAAGGAGGAGAAAGAAGAAAGTAAAAAAAGCGGGAAACAAGTTGACCAGCTCGGGATGCAGAAGAAACAATCGATCCCCCCGCTCATAGTGAAAGCCGGTCCGGAAGAGGACCCCGAGATCATAGCAGCTGCGGCAGCACTTGGATTGACTGTAGCGGGTGCCATGAAACAAGCGTCCGAGATGGGTTTGACTCTTCGTGCCTTCTTAGGCCTTGAGGATGCGCCAGTATGTGAGATAGCATTACAATATGTGCGGAATGGGCCTCTCGTCGAGCCTGCGCGGGAAAAGAGTCTACCACCACAAATGCGAAATCTGCTACGTTGGTACAAGCAATTCATAACATGGGCCGTGTTTATGCGGATGTTACAGATGAGCATCACACCAAACGGTACTCTGTAGAAGTTCATATGAGTGAATTGTTCCAGCTGTTCAATCTGCGCGACCTCGACAAATCTATGCTGAGTTGCTACGTTCTGTAAGTGATTTATTTCTACCTCATCTCGTTCTTCATTGCCTGCACTATATATATATATATTGTCCTAACTATATTGTTGTGTACGCTATTATGCAGATTGAAGATTTGGGAATGCAAAATAAGAAACATCCATGATGTTGGGTTCATTGACCCACATATCGTTAATGGACATGTGTTACAACATCACCCCGAAGACGTGGAGAAAGACCTGTACAAGTTTCTTAGAAAGCATCAACTCAAAAGTCATATTCTATTTCCTTACCATTTTGGGTGAGTGTTTCTCTCTTGTGCCCATTCTCTTTTGTTTACTCCATGCATGGTATGTCTAATCGATGAGTTATGCATGACTGTGCATGTAACGTGTCCGCAGGTTCCACTGGATTCTGCTAAATATTGAACTTCACACCTCCAGAGTTCTAATCATGGACTCTATGGATTCGGATCCAAAGCGTTGGGCCGACATGAGAAAAATGCTGCAAAAGTAATTATTTTCAATCATTTGAGCTCTATATCGATCGGTCTCTTTCGTTCATTTCCTAATATCAAGTAACTAATAACTCCCTTATTCATTTAATTTTCTTTGCCCTGTAGGGTTTGGAGACGATTCTCAGAAAAAATTGTCGGTGAATTCAAACATGAGCTAGATTTCAGAAGGTTAGTTAATGTGGATAAGCAGCCACCGGGGACCAATCTATGTGGATACTATGTTTGTGAGAACATCCGGAGACACGCCACTGAGCGGAAGGCATCAGATAGCGTGCGGAACGCGACGGATAACTTGCGGAGGAGGCTTAGTCCAGAAGCTCGCTTCCGACCAATTCAAGAAGAATTAGCAGGATTTTTCATGAGGGAAGTCATCAATCCTAAAGGAGAACACTATACCGAGGACGAAGAAATTTATATGCATACCCGAGATTGAAACTTGTACGAAGTTGTATATGGTCATCCATCCTAATTGTGTATGGAAACTTGTTCGAAGTTGTATATGGTCACCCGAGATTGAATATATATTATATATTCCTCTTGAATTCTTCTTGTTTGAAATTTCATATGCATGTATATAGTAGCGTAAAATATGTGTACTGAAACTTTATCAAAATTAAAATAAAACACAAAATATAATATAAAAGAAATAAAACACTCCAAACTAAAAAGAAACCAGGTTTAGGGGGGCTAAAACCCTAAACCTGC
>NW_025258393.1:0-1767 GCF_018294505.1 Triticum aestivum
AGCACTAAAGCACCGGATCCCATCAGAACTCCGAAGTTAAGCGTGCTTGGGCGAGAGTAGTACTAGGATGGGTGACCTCCTGGGAAGTCCTCGTGTTGCATTCCTTTTATAATTATTTTTTGCGCCTTGTGACAAACATGTCGCACGTGCGCGATATATATTAATCCCGTTATATTATGTTTGACGTTTGCGATATGTTTAAGCTCGATGCTCATTGCTCGCGCGTCTTGGGGCGGCTTTGTGGCGCGAAGAGCGCGTTCTGAAAGGGGTGGAAAAAACTCGTGTTGCTGCGGTATGGAGGGAGGGGTGAAAACCGTGGAAAACTCGTCTCCGTGATTGAGCGGGAGAGTAAGTAGTATAGGACATTATCCATTGTTAGGGAACGGTTGTAATGGTAGTGAGAATGTAGAATCGTCTTTGGAGCGGACCTGGGAGTGGCAAGCATAAGGGACGAAGATGGGGAAACATGTCGGATGCGATCATACCAGCACTAAAGCACCGGATCCCATCAGAACTCCGAAGTTAAGCGTGCTTGGGCGAGAGTAGTACTAGGATGGGTGACCTCCTGGGAAGTCCTCGTGTTGCATTCCTTTTATAGTTATTTTTTGCGCCTTGTGACAAACATGTCGCACGTGCGCGATATATATTAATCCCGTTATATTATGTTTGACGTTTGCGATATGTTTAAGCTCGATGCTCATTGCTCGCGCGTCTTGAGGCGGCTTTGTGGCGCGAAGAGCGCGTTCTGAAAGGGGTGGAAAAAACTCGTGTTGCTGCGGTATGGAGGGAGGGGTGGAAACCTTGGAAAACTCGTCTCCGTGATTGAGCGGGAGAGTAAGTAGTATAGGACATTATCCATTGTTAGGGAACGGTTGTAATGGTAGTGAGAATGTAGAATCGTCTTTGGAGCGGACCTGGGAGTGGCAAGCATAAGGGACGAAGACGGGGAAACATGTCGGATGCGATCATACCAGCACTAAAGCACCGGATCCCATCAGAACTCCGAAGTTAAGCGTGCTTGGGCGAGAGTAGTACTAGGATGGGTGACCTCCTGGGAAGTCCTCGTGTTGCATTCCTTTTATAATTATTTTTTGCGCCTTGTGACAAACATGTCGCCCGTGCGCGATATATATTAATCCTGTTATATTATGTTTGACGTTTGCGATATGTTTAAGCTCGATGCTCATTGCTCGCGCGTCTTGGGGCGGCTTTGTGGCGCGAAGAGCGCGTTCTGAAAGGGGTGGAAAAAACTCGTGTTGCTGCGGTATGGAGGGAGGGGTGGAAACCGTGGAAAACTCGTCTCCGTGATTGAGCGGGAGAGTAAGTAGTATAGGACATTATCCATTGTTAGGGAACGGTTGTAATGGTAGTGAGAATGTAGAATCGTCTTTGGAGCGGACCTGGGAGTGGCAAGCATAAGGGACGAAGACGGGGAAACATGTCGGATGCGATCATACCAGCACTAAAGCACCGGATCCCATCAAAACTCCGAAGTTAAGCGTGCTTGGGCGAGAGTAGTACTAGGATGGGTGACCTCTTGGGAAGTCCTCGTGTTGCATTCCTTTTATAATTATTTTTTGCGCCTTGTGACAAACATGTCGCACGTGCGCGATATATATTAATCCCGTTATATTATGTTTGACGTTTGCGATATGTTTAAGCTCGATGCTCATTGCTCGCGCGTCTTGGGGCGGCTTTGTGGCGCGAAGAGCGCGTTCTGAAAGGGGTGGAAAAAACTCGTGTTGCTGCGGTATGGAGGGAGGGGTG
>NW_025258394.1:0-1767 GCF_018294505.1 Triticum aestivum
GGGGGGGGGCGCTATCATGTGTGTGACGTTTGACAATTTGTGACAGTTTTGGCCTATTTTTTCATTAATTAACAGGACAACTCTCTTCTGCTTTATTTAATTGATGAGACAAATCCTGCCTCCATTTTGACAAAAAATAAATATGTATTTCACTCAATTTCAGTTTTTCAGATATTATTCACAAATATTGACACATATCTTACTCATTTTAGTTATATTTGAATCAATTACAGAAAAAAGTTCCACATGCATATTTCACAAACATTTCAAGCAATTATTTAACACGTATTCAACGTTTTTGAATATTAACTCCATTTATGTTCTTTCAAATATCATTCCCCTCAATTTCAAGTTTTGAGAAAAATATTCATAAAAATTCACACATAGGTTAACCATTTTATTTATATTTTAATCAATCTGGGAAAACATCCCACATGCATTTTTCGCCAGTATAAAATTATCTTAGTGAGATGTTAATTATTTTAAGCACTTTTTTACAAAAGTGCCCACACATTTCAGTAACATTTCACACGATATGTTTATTCAGGTAAGTCTAGGTCGCGGCAAGGTTTTGTTAGTTTTTTTTAACCCACAAAAAGTTTTTTTTTTGAGTAAATGTAGTCAGCTTTTTGGTGTATCAGTCGGGTGCTTTGTTTATCGTTGTTGAAGCGGAGCTGCTGTGTCATGTGGTGGCAACTGACAATAACGAGTGATGGTTTGAATTTCCACTCTTGGAGCTCTTTTGGTTAAACGGATATAGCCTAAGAAAATGTTTGACTGAGATGCCGCGTTCCATAAAAAATGTGAGTTTTCTGTTTGAGCACATAAAAACAATCTGAGGTGCCGGGCCTGAAAGTAGAAACGTAAATGGGCAGTGTTGGCCCGAAGATGGCCATTTCACAGGCCCATTTCGGCAGCAGGAGAAAATCAGTCTCTCCAGACTCCCTCCAGCGGCGTCCGCACCACTGTTTTAAATAGCCCGCTATAGCTCCGCTATAGCACGCTATAGCGTTTACAAAAGATCTTGCGCTAAAAGACTTTGGTCCAAACAAATGAATAAACATTTTAAATAGCGCGCTATAGCTTGGAAGAGGTCCGCGCTAAGATGCTTAGCGCGCTATTTAAAACTATGGTCCGCACAGCACGCAGCCGGCTCCTGCTAAATCAGCGGCCAGGGTTCCCGAATCCCGATTCCAGTTCAAAAAACCAGGGTTCCCCGGCGGCCACCTCCTCCACCCACCGGCGATCGCCTCTTCCGCCCCAGCCGCTCTCGAATTCCCCTACCACCAACCACCCTCCCTCCTCCGCCTCACTCGCGGCCGGCAAGGAAATGGCCTCGTCGCTCATGTCCATCCCAGATCACCTCAAGGCGGAGATCTTCGTCCGGCTGCCTGAACCAGAAGATCTCGCCCGCACAGCTGCCACCTGCGTCGCCTTCCGCGGAGTCCTAGCCGACGGCTCCTTTCGCCGCCGCTTCCGCCTCCTCCACGCCCCGCCCCTCCTCGGCATCCTCGATCGCGACGGCTTTCATCCCGCCCTCCCGCCTCACCCCGCCGCGTCCGCCGCCCGCGCGCTCGCCCACGCCGCCGACTTCACCTTCTCCTTCCAACCCTCCCACCGCCGCTGGGCCGTGCAGGACGTTCGCGACGGCCGCGTCCTCCTCGCCGCCAACCCTGATCCCCAAGTGTTCACGGAGCTCGTGGTGTGCGACCCCTTGCACCAGCGGCACATCCTGCTTCCCCAAGTGCCTCATGACCTAGCTGCTTC
>NW_025258395.1:0-1766 GCF_018294505.1 Triticum aestivum
TGACTCTTTTGACGAGATTGGGCTGTTTTCAACTTTTCACGAACGATACGAACTTGTTCTTCTGCTTCCTGAATCATATCCGGGCCAAAGAATTGTCTTTCCCCGGTCTCTGACCAGTTAAGGGGTGTTCGACACCGTCGTCCATAGAGAACTTCAAAAGGGGCTTTACCCAAGCTAGATTGATAGCTGTTGTTGTACGCGAATTCGGCAAATGGAAGGCACTTCTCCCAGTCCATTCCGAATGAGATAACAGAGGCTCGAAGCATGTCTTCTAGAATTTGGTTGACGCGTTCCACTTGACCACTCGACTGAGGGTGGAAAGCGGTGCTAAAGGAGAGATGAGTTCCCATAGCATTTTGGAAACTTTCCCAAAATCGAGAGGTGAAAAGACTTCCTCGATCCGAGTTAATTTCCAAAGGAACACCATGGAGGGACACTATTCGGGAGATGTATAAGTCTGCCAGCTGGCTAGCGGTTATACTCTCACGAACAGGTAAGAAATGGGCTACTTTGGAAAGACGATCGACCACGACGAAAATAGCATTATTCCCTCTCTTGGTCCTGGGAAAACCGGTAATGAAATCCATACCAATTTTATCCCATTTCCATTCAGTAATAGCTAAGGGTTGAAGGGTGCCAGCAGGCCGTTGATGCTCTGCTTTTACATGACGACAGACGTCGCAATTTGCAATATACTGAGCAATTTCTCTCTTTATCCTAGTCCACCAGAACCTCTGGCGTAGGTCTTGATACATTTTAGTGCTACCGGGATGAATGGCGAGAGGAGATTCATGAGCTTCCTTAAGGATTAATCGCCTTAGGTTGCGCACTTTGGGAACCACTAGTCGATTCCCGAAGTATACGACTCCTTGATCATTAATGGAGAAACAATTTGCAATTGCTTTCTGAATGTTCCTCTTGATGCGGGAGATTCCCGGATCTACCTTCTGTGCTTTGATAATTTGATCCGTAAGGGTAGGTTTTGCCACCAAGGTGGAAAGAAAACCTTGAGGTACAATGTGAAGGTTAAGTTTCCGAAATTCCTCATGGAGAAGCGGTTGACTTTGTTGTAACATCAGGTTGTTACAATAAGATTTACGACTTAGCGCATCAGCCATGACGTTGGCTTTCCCTGGGGTGTAGGTTATTCCTAAGTCGAAGTCTGTGATCAATTCAACCCAACGTCTCTGCCTGAGATTCAAATACGGTTGGGTGAAAATGTACTTCAGACTTTGGTGATCAGTGAATATCTCGCAACGATTACCGAGGAGGTAATGTCGCCAGGTCTTAAGTGCATAGACTACGGCTGCAAGCTCTAGATCATGAGTAGGATAATTCTCCTCATGTGGGTGCAATTGCCGTGAAGCGTAAGCAATTACGTGTCGATCTTGCATAAGAATGCAACCTAGTCCTTGTCGCGAGGCGTCGCAGTAGATAACAAAGTCCTTGGAGAAGTCTGGCGGTACCAGCACGGGAGCAGAGGTCAGGCGTCTTTTCAGTTCCTGAAAGCTGTGCTCACATTGTGGAGTCCATTCGAACTTTTTATCTTTCTTGAGGAGTTCGGTTAGAGGTTTAGCAACCTTGGAGAAGTTCTCGACAAAGCGACGGCAATAGCTCGCTAAGCCCAGAAAACTCCGAACTTGCTTGACCGATTCAGGTGGAGTCCAATTAAGGACGGCTTGAACTCGCTCAGGATTAACAGCAATACCTTTACCAGATATTACATGACCCAGATAGGTCACTTCTGACAACCAGAATTCACATTT
>NW_025258396.1:0-1766 GCF_018294505.1 Triticum aestivum
CCGAAGGGACAGACACAGGAACGAAGAAGGACACATGCCGGCCAGCCTAAGTGTTCCAGAGCAGTAGCAAGCTACCATGGCTCAGCGGTAACACTAGGAGACATTTCCCGGTAAGAGAGGCTACTAAAGATAAACAACTAGATAGTCAGATCCCACACATACCAAGCATTTCAATCATACACACAATATGCTCGATATGTGCAAATACAACGAAGCATCACAACATGACTCTACGACACAAGTACTTTATTTAAGGCTCAGGGAGCCATACATAACATACACACAGGAACGGGTCTCACGACCCAGCATTCAAGTCATACAGTCATACAAACCAACAGCGGAAGTAACTTGTCTGAGTACAGACAACTAGTAAAATAAAAGAGGCTTGGAAAGCCTAGCTATACTACGTGGTCCTTCACAAGCTCAGGGTCACCACCTGGGCCTTTAGCCTACTCGTTGATGTCAACGTCTACATAGAACCCATCAGAAGGGGTTGCAGCGTCTTCTGTAAAAATGTAAATTATAGCAACATGAGTACAAAGGTACTCAGCAAGACTTACATCAGATCCTACATACATGCATATTATCAAGAAGGGTTGGTGGAGTTATTGCAGCAAGCCAGCTTTGACTCTTGGCTAGACTATCCTACGATACTTCCACTTGAAATGATTTTACGCACACGAGTCCACTACTCACCAATTCAATACACTACCGAGGATCCGCCTCCGTCTTCCTACGGAAGAGCCATCCTCGGCACTCACACTTATCTTGAGGCTTTTAGTAGTTTCCATTTACTTGTCTATGAACTGTATAGGCAACCAAGTAGTCCTTTACCGCGGACGCGGCTATTCGAATAGATCATGTTAACCCTGCAGGGGTGTACTTCTTCATACACGCTCTCACCACTTACCGTCATTTACACGACATGTACTCGGCAACCTTCAAGCGGAAGCCCAACGTGGGTGTCGGCCACGACCTACCTAATCACCTAAGCCTCCAGTCCAGGTTTATCGCCTATCCAAGTTCCATCCGTAGGGAGTCCGGCCGAGGTTTCCCATACGGCCCCGAACGATGTGAACAGGGTTCCCGAGATACCTAACGGGTATTCGGTACACCCGGCCACGTACCTACCGCATCACAGCCCACCCCTACGGTCAGCGCTGTCCACGGCCTCCAGTAGGCTACAAACACCAGAAACTACTTGCAACTCCTGGACGGAGAACTAGGGTGAATAAGAAGCCGAGAGGGTCCATTGGTTTTGGGCCCAATGCATGGTAGTAGCTGATTCTTAAATCGCACATACAGATCTCAGTGCTTAAGGTTGGCTTCAATGAAACAACCCACCATGTACTCCTACATGGCCTCTCATCGATACCTTTACCAAATCGTGTTCACCACACCACTCTCATTACCGACATAATCATTTCACTCTAGCCCATCACCCAGATGAACCAGACCTGACCCGACTCTAAGCATAGCAGGCATAGCAAGGTAGGAACAACACATACATATGGCTCAATCAACTCCTACACATGCTAGTGGGTTTCATCTAGTTACTGTGGCAATGACAGGTCATGCAGAGGAAATGGGTTCAACTACCGTAACACACAGCAGTTTGAAACGCGTTGTCTTAATGCAGTAAAAGAGAGCAGGAGCGAGAACATGGGATTGTATCGATATGATCAAATGGTTGGTTGCTTGCCTGATGGTTCGATGCACTGATACGGTTCTTCGTTAGGGTAATCACGGTACTCCTCGGAGGCAGA
>NW_025258397.1:0-1766 GCF_018294505.1 Triticum aestivum
AATCTTAGTTTATTGCTTGTTCTTCGTTTGCTTGCAGGAAACAGGCCCTCGTGGTCAGGTTGATCGTGCTTCGACGTGGTCAATAACCCTCGGAAGTTGGTTTAGCGATTGCTAAGGCGCGACGTCTCGCATGTTCGTAGTCGGATCGTCAAGGTCGACTCCCACAGAAAACGATAGTCACCATCTCATCGAAACATTGGGACACCTTTGCCTCTATCAGGTTCTTCAAAGACGACGCCTCCATGAAGGGAACGGCACGCAAATGCTGTTGTTGCCTGATCCAACCATCGAAGATCAGATCATGGGTTTTCACCCTAAAGATCAAGGTCAATGCCTCCATCAAGGTAATGACGCAAAAGACACCGCCTTTGCCAAGTATAACCAACCAGGGCTAGACTTAGGGTTTTCACCCCGGAGCTCGGTACTTGAGAAGCACAAACAATACATTGGTTCCATAAGAAAAAAAACGCGTCAGCAAAAACGGCTCCCACAGTCAAGGGTTGCAGCTCCGACGTACACGGTTGCGGTGTTCGAACGCCGTTGGCTGCAGCCCTCCTCGCCACTGGATGCAACTTCCTTCAGCGAGGTGTCAACCTTGCAGCATATCCATCGGTTGGTTCCAACAAAGACGGGCACCGATTCCAGCAAAAAATGAATTGTTCATCAAGATTAAATGGGGATAGTAGCAAAAATGAAAGGGGTTGTAGTAAAACAAATGGGTGGATCCAGCAAAAAAACATGGTTCATCAAAAACCCCGGGTCCCAGCACAAATTCGTCACCACCGTGGCCGATTGCAGCTTGGCAAAGGCGACTAACAAACCCTGGTTGCAGCGGCCATGGTGGTGACGAATTTGTGCTGGCAGACAAGTGTCGGCAAGGCGACAAGCACATGCGCCTCTGCTCGCCCACGGTCGTACTCTGCGCACCTCTGCATCTTGTATGCTCCTCCAAGATCACCAGATCGCCACACCTATTCCGCCGCTGGCGAGCTGTTTACTTGGAGGTAGGCCATGAGAGAGAGAGAGAGAGGGGGGGATGCGAGGAAGAAACTGCTGTTGGAAACTGCTGTTGGGACTGAGGACGCACGCGACCACATGAGAAAGAAAGATTAAGACATGGGAGCAATTGGGGCGACTGGGTAAAAGAGCGGTGGCGACGCCTCACCTATTCAGGGATCAAGAAATGTCGAGAAACCAGCCCTCAGGCCATCATTGAAGAACACAACATTTAAATGGGCACAAAATTGTTTCCTAGTACAAAACAATATATTCTGAGCGAGTGTTGATCTTCACAACCCAAATCACTATGTAGCCTGCCAAACAATTAAAAATAGTATTGTACGTACTACAACATTTGTACGGTGTAAACCTTTCAACACCAACAAAATCAGTGTCAAACATCCATCCTTGAGGTTAGCAAAGCTGATTTACAGCAAGAGGCGGGCGGGATATTTGACGTAGCACAGCGCATATACAGCAAGAGACAAGTATCGGTAACGTAGCACAGCAGATTTACAGTAAGGAACCGTATGCTTGTTGTAGCCCAGCAGATTTACAATAAGGAACCGTATGCTTGATGTAGAACAGCAAGAGACTGGCGCCCTGTTTCGTTCTTGCGTTCACCTGGGCAGAAAATTTGGAAGTTAGTTTCTCAGTTCGAGACCCATCTTCAGAAAGACATAAGTAAGACTTGTAACAAAAGTTCAAATTAGACAAATGGATAGGTCTTGCTTAATCTTTACTTTTTCTGTTGAGGCATAGGAAGG
>NW_025258398.1:0-1766 GCF_018294505.1 Triticum aestivum
GGCCTTTGGCGCAGATCAACGGAGGCGCTGGTCGGGAGGGCGTGGTGTGGGCTCGCCAGAGGAGATGGACGGGGATGACCGGACGAGGACCGGCTGGTGTGGGGACGGCAGGGCAGGAGAGAGGGACGGCTGCTCTATATGTGCGCTGTTGATGTGCTGCTGTTAGCTGCACCATACTGCTGCTTCCCTGTTGTTTGTTGAGTGATGTTGTTGTTATTGCTGCTGCTAATTTGATGTGGAGGACGAGCAGGGATCGACGGGGAGCGACCGGGCGATTTATCTGTGACCTAAATTTGACAGGTCAAATTAAGCTGGTCTGTTGGCTGCTGGCTGACTTCATGTGATGCTATAGTGCGCTATGAAGAAGTAGCGAGGTTTACATACAGGACCATGAACCTTTTCATGTATTGGATTTTATGGTAAAATATTGATTCCTTGACCCCATTCCTTACGGTTTATTGGGCAATTGATATTGGGCTATGTGGAACTACAATGTCTACTCGGTAAGTTCCGCTACCGCGGTATCTTTTCTAAGTGCTAAATCACTTATTGCTAGCAAGAACTCCTTTTACCAGCAAAGCCAGTGTGCGAGTGTGTGCAGAGATGTCTCAACAGGAGAATAGCTCAGTCCTGAGCTATACATTTGATGGAGCTGTCTACATAATTTGGACTTAAAATTACAGTGTAGAATTGCTTGCATCTTGCTAATTCAAATTTACTTACTATTTTTTAAACTCTATGACAACTCTAAACAGCATATGTTGTACAATGTTTTCCAAGAAGTTTATTTGGATTTGATTGTGTCACTTCAATGTGAGATGGTGGTAAATACTGGTCACTAAATAATATATCACAGTTGATGTTTAACTTTTGTAAGCTAGATCGCCTGTATTGTATGTGTAATTTCAGAGACAATAACTAATTGTCATGCATACACATATTTTTTCTATTACAGCATATAGCAACTTAAAGGTTGTTGAGTGTTTTTTTCCTTTCTCTTTCCATCTCACCTTTGGCGACGGACTTCCATGAAAGCTCTCGAACCTACGGTCATGCCAGTTCCCGAACCCGCATTTTCTTTCGCTGCAACGCACAACCGGTTTCTCATCCCATGTTTTCTCCCGGTGTAATGCACGGGCTCTTTTGCTAGTCACTATAGATTCCCCCATAATTCAAAAAATTCATAATGTTTTGCAGGCCAAACCATCGCTCCGATCGAAAAATTGTTTTCGCATAAAAGAACCGCCGCGGCGAGAACTTCGAAACTAGATCTCATGTTGATATGTTCCGACGACTTTTTTTCGGGTAAAAGTTACTACCACGCATAGGATATACCAGTTATCACGTATATGATACATCAGTTACCATGATGTTTACAGGCAAATTCGGGCATGAAAATGACTTCTTCCAAGTTTGTCCCCACATGCAAATGCACTAAAAGTGCAGAAAAGTTAATGTCATCGTGGATTCTTTTTGTTTTGAAATTTTAAAATGTTTTGTCGCTCGAACCACCTGTTTGATCCAAAATCTGTTTTCACAAAAAAAAACACCGCTGCGAGACCTTTGAAACTAGGTACATTGTTGGCATGTTCCGAATACTTTTTTTTGTGTGCCAAAAGTTACCATGCCTGGGGTAAATAAGGTATCAGCTCTGGTGTGCGTATATTACCATTTATTTACATAAATCCTACTTGAGTATGTTTTCAACAACTCTTTTTCACGGGTCGAAAGTTATCGAGGTATTTATACCTAAGTTATCAGGTCTG
>NW_025258399.1:0-1766 GCF_018294505.1 Triticum aestivum
CATGACATGGCACCAACATGTTGCGGTAATTTCTTTTGCCGAATTGGGACAAACTTTGGTGTAAGCTTCTTGCAAACCGAACTTCCCACAAGAAGGCTCGTGGTTCCAAGAGGGAACGTGTCACCTCCGTGTGCGAAACGACACAGGTATACTGCCTTCTCCCGCCTTAGTTTTTTTACACAGGCAGATTAGACCTAATAGAAGTATCGTGCTAAATTTTGGAATTATTACGTGTTTGTTTGTCCTTTATACATTAATTGAGTTTATGCGCATTTAATGTGTATAATTCAAATTTGAACTATAAGCATGTGCTCCAGTGCACCAAAGTTGTTTGAAAAATCACATGTGTCTCCTTGGGTGAATTTCAAGGTCCCATGCAAGAGATATGTGAGTGAAATTCAAACATCTGGGCGTCATGGCTCAGCTGCAAAGATTGAGAAACTTGGTTTTTTAATTCCTGTAATTCCAAAACACACCTAAAAATCATGAAACTTGAAATGGTGTCATGACAAGGCACCAATATGCTGCGGTAATTTCTTTGGCCGAATTGGGACAAGCTTTGTTGTAAGCTTCTTGCAAACCGGAGCTTCCCTCAAGAAGGCTTGTGGTTCCGAGAGGGAACATGTCGCCTCCGTGTGCGAAACGACATACGTACACTGCCTTCTCCCGCCTTACTTTTTTTACACAGGCAGATTAGACCAAATAGAACTACCATGCGAAATTTTGGAATTATTACATGTTTGTTTGGCTTTTTTATACATTAATTGGGTTTTTGCGCATTTAATGTGCATAATTCAAATTTGAACTACAAGCACGTGCTCCAGTGCACCAAACTCATTTGAAATATCAATGTGTTTCCTTGGGTGAATTTCTAGGTCCCATGCAAGAGATATGCGAGTGAAATTCAAACATCTGGGCATCGTGGCTCCGCCGGAAAGATTGAGAAACTTGGTGTTTTAATTCCTGTAATTCCAAAACACGCCTGAAAATCATGAAACTTGGCATGGTGTCATGACATGGCACCAACATGCGGCGGTAATTTATTTAGCCGAATTGGGACAATCTTTGGTGTATGCTTCTTGCAAACCGGAGCTTCCCTCAAGAAGGCTCGTGGTTCCGAGAGGGAACGTGTCACCTCCGTGTGCGACACGACATACGTACACTGCCTTCTCCCGCCTTAATCTTTTTACACTGGAGGATTAGACCAAATAGAAGTATCGTGCTAAATTTTGGGATTATTCGATGTTCGTTTAGCCTTTTTTATACATTAATTGAGTTTCTGGTCATTTAATGTGCAAAATTCAAATTTGAACTACAAGCACATGCTCTAATGCACCAACGTTGTTTGAAAAATCACATGTGTGTCCTTGGGTGAATTTCTAGGTCCCATGCAAGAAATGGGAGTGAAATTCAAACATCCGGGCGTCGTGGCTCGGCCAGAAAGATGGAGAAACTTGGTTTTTTAATTCCTGTAAATCCAAAACACTCCTGAAAATCGTGAAACTTGGCATGGTGCCATGACATGGCACCAACATGTTGCGGTAATTTCTTTGGCCGAATTGGGACAAGCTTTGGTGTAAGCTTCTTGCAAACCGAAGCTTCCCACAAGAAGGCTCGTGGTTCCAAGAGGGAACGTGTCACCTCCGTGTGCGAAACGACACACGTATACTGCCTTCTCCCGCCTTAGTTTTTTTACACAGGCAGATTAGACCTAATAGAAGTATCGTGCTAAATTTTGGAATTATTACGTGTTTGTTTGGCCTTTT
>NW_025258400.1:0-1766 GCF_018294505.1 Triticum aestivum
CCCCACGCTTGTACATGCATGCATGGTGCGGGTGCGCACTACACACGTGTAATTGCACGCTTCCGACCTGCTCCGGTAATTGACCCGCATGATTCAGAACCACAATCGATTGTCAGCATGGTTTATAATCCAGACTAGCAAAATGGCTCGTGCGTTGTAATGGAAAAAAAATCATAATCTCCAATCGACATGACCATATTTTGCTGTATCATCGAGATACACTCACTCTCATTTTCGTGAAATTGTGAACAATTTTTGGAAATCATAATCTTCTTTTAAACTCATGAACATATCTAAAATTGTGATTTTTTTTCAATTTCATGCACATTTTTTAAAGATTTTCAAACATTTTATAAAGTCATGAAAAAGAAATTGTATTCATGAACATTTTATACGATTTGCAAACATATTTTTAAATTGTGAATATTTCTAGAATTGATGAAAATTTGTTTTTGAAAATAGGTGGAACAAATTTTGAAATTCACGAATATTTTTTTGATTTAACGAACATTTTTGAAATGCATGATCATTTTTTGAATTCATGAGCATTTTATGAATCAATAACTATTTTGTATGTCACAGACAGTTTTCTAATTTTTAGGATACTTTTCAATTCATGAACATTTTATGAATTGGCAAAATTTTATTCAATTTCATTAATATTTTTAATACACGATTTTTTTAATAAATCATCAACATTTTTTTATTTTGGACATTTGTTTTCAAAGGTGCGAACGTTTTTTAAATATCCAAACATTTTTAAAAATCAGGAATATTTTCTGAATCCACCCACATTTATGAATTATTAAAAAAATTATTCATAATTGATTTTCTAATGTTTGGAACTTTCTAAAAGTCCCAAATTATTTAAAGTAAAAAAAGACAGAAAAGGAAAACAAAAAATAAAATACAAAATTAAAAGGCCGCCCTGACATGGGCCGACCATAACAGGCACGGTGTGTCTTCTGTCAGTGCGCAGAGCGTAGTATAGAAGGTTCTTAATGCATGGGCCGGTCCAGGAGGGGATTCTCATGTGTGAAACTTTTTTTATTACTTATAGGTGGCATTGATGGGTAATATTTTGCAAGTTCGAGGACAATTTCAGTGACGTACAGCTGAAAGCAATAGCCCCTTTATTATCAAGTAAAGATATATGTCATCCAGTGAAGAAAAACAATTTCACACCTGCCCCCTCCCTTGCATCGCCCTCCCAAGGGCGACTCGGGGGGCAACCAACTTTTGTCCGCCGCCACCCCCTTCTCCGCTGCCTCTTGCGTTATTGAGGCAGTCACCGGTAACCACACGCGATCGCCGATAAGGGTGCCAACATGGTCTTTGGCCGCGTTTGCCTCTTGGGGATGGACCTAGGATTCCAGTCGGTGGCCAACCGGAGCGTGTGGCATCGTCTCGCCGTCGGGCGGCGTTCGCTGGAGTTGTTAACCGCTTCCCCTCGACTGCATGGGTGGCGAGGCGGTGGTGGATTTAAGCGTTATGAAGCAGGTCCCCTGCGACCCTCTTGGGCTAGATCTGAAGACGGCTCCACCGTCGCTTGCAGTCATCTCCTCCATGTCATGTCCGGCCGGATTAGGTAGTTGGTTGTGTGGATGCGGAGTGGGGAGCTCTGGATCGGGGTAACCGCTTGGCCGCCGCATGTGGTCACTACGTCGACGTTGCTCCGGGCGTTGATCCTCTTCTTGAAGGAAATGTTGAGGTCCACCTCCCTCTCCTTCTCCTTCCCCCACATCCGGGTGAAAACCTGCTACTTC
>NW_025258401.1:0-1766 GCF_018294505.1 Triticum aestivum
GACGATTTTCTTAGCCTGCAAACTAAGGGAGAAAAGCTCAATTGTTGAGCTTGTGCTCAGATTGTCTGAGTACAACAATCATTTGAATCAAGTGGGAGTTGATCTTCCAGATAAGATAGTGATGTTTCTCCGAAGTCATTACCACCAAGCTGCTAGAGCTTCGTGATGAACTATAATGTATCAGGGACACATATGATGATCCTTGAGACATTTGCGATGTTTGACACCGCGAAAGTAGAAATCAAGAAGGAGCATCAATTGTTGATGGTTAGTGAAACCACTAGTTTCAAGAAGGTCAAGGGCAAGAAGGGATACTTCATGACACGGCAATTCAGCTGCTGCTCTAGTGAAGAAACCCAAGGTTGAACCCAAACCCGAGACTAAGTGCTTCTGTAATAAGGGGAACAACCACTGGAGCAGAATTACCCTAGATACTTGGTAGATTAGAAGGCTGGCAAGGTCGATAGAAGTATATTGGATATACATTGTGTTGATGTGTACTTTAGTAGTACTCCTAGTAGCACCAGGGTATTAGATACCGGTTCGGTTGCTAAGGGTTAGTAACTCGAAATAAAAGCTACGGAATAAACGGAGACTAGCTAAAGGTGAGCTGACGATATGTGTTGGAAGTATTTCCAATGTTGATATGATCAAGCATCGCACGCTCCCTCTACCATCGAGATTGGTGTTTGCGTTGAGCATAGACATGATTGGATTATGTCTATCGCAATACGGTTATTCATTTAAGGAGAATAACGGTTACTCTGTTTATTTGAATAATACCTTCAATGGTCTTGCACCTAAAATGAATGGTTTATTGAATCTCGATCATAGTGATACACATGTTCATGTCAAAAGATAGTAATGATAGTACCACCTACTTGTGGCACTGCCACGTAAGTCATATCGGTATAAAACGCATGAAGAAGCTCCATGTTGATGGATCTTTGGACTCACTCATTTTTGAAAGGATTGAGACATGCGAACCATGTTTGTTGGTAGATATGCATGAAGAAACTCTATACAGATGGATCGTTTGGACTCACTTGATTTTAAATCACTTGAGACATGCAAATCATACCACATGGGCAAGATGACTGAAAGCCTCGTTTTCAGTAAAATGGAACTAGAAAGCAATTTGTTGGAAGTAATACATTTTGATGTGTGCAGTCCAATGAGTGCTGAGGCATGTAGTGGATATCGCTATGTTCTTACTTCACAGATGACTTGAGTAGATGTTGAGTATATTTACTTGATGAATCACGAGTCTGAATTATTGAAAGGTTCAAGTAATTTCAGGGTGAAGTTGAAAGATCGTCGTGACAAGAGGATAAAAGATCTATGATATGATCATAGAGATGAATATCTGAATTACGAGTTTGGCACAAAATTAAGACATTGTGGAAATCGTTTCACAACTAATACAGCCTGGAACACCATAGTGTGATGTTGTGTCCGAACATCATAACTGCACCCTATTGGATATGATGCATACCATGATGTCTCTTATCAAATTACCACAATAGTTTATGGGTTAAGCATTAGAGACAACCACATTCACTTTAAATAGGGCACCACGTAATTCCGATGAGATGACACCGTATGAACTATGGTTTAGAGAAACCTAAGCTGTCATTTCTTAAAAGTTTGGGGCTGCGACGCTTATGTGGAGAAGTTTCAGGCCGATAAGCTCGAACCCAAAGCGGATAAATGCATCTTCATAGGACAACCCAAAAACAGTTGGGTATACCTCCTGTCTCAGATCC
>NW_025258402.1:0-1766 GCF_018294505.1 Triticum aestivum
AAGTATAGGCTATTTTTAGAGTCCGTATGTGTGGGGAAACAAGAGATAGGGTTGATTTCGGACCCCTCCACCAAGGGCCACGAAATTCCCCCCCTCTTCCTCCATATATACAGCCCTTAGGGCATCGTTTAGACTTTGGGGGTTTTGTTTAGATTAAAAGTTCGCCATAGCTGCAACTTCGCGTACTTCGTTTGTGTTCAACGACCAGACAAAGGCGTCACAGAACCCCACCTTGATCAATAAAGCTTTCATCTTATATTCGCAATATCCAGATTGCAATCTTAGTTTCTTGCTTGTTCTTCGTTTGCTCGCAGGAAACAGACCCTCGTGGTCAGGTTGATCGTGCTCCGGCGTGGTCAATAACCTCTCGGAGTTGGTTTAGCGATTGCTAAGGCGCGACGTCCTCGCACGTTCGTAGTCAGATCGTCAAAGTCGACTTCCACCAAACGATATCCATCATCTCATCGAAAGATCGGGACCCTCGCCTCTATTATGATGTAACACCTTTGGACTTGTAGTTTGACTCGGATTCTGCTGCAGCAGCAGATTGTTTCGTCCACAACTCAACGCTCCGAACGAATTTGAAGGTGATTCTAATTGGGTTGGAAAGTGCACGAAATCTAGTTTCCAACAAAAAAAGAATCACCCAATTCGGAGTCCGTATGAAAAACTTGTGTCCGTTTTGAGTCAGGTGTGTCTGTGCAGTCCGAATCTGAATCCAGAACGTGAGAGACTTGGACTCTATCTTCTCTTGGGCCAAAAGTGACGTGAGAGAACTTTTTGGACAGCAAATAAACATCTCTTTCTTCCTTATCTTCATATGTGGATTGTACAAATGTCCCATACACCTGCAATTAGACAAAACACAAAAGTGTGTGAAGTATTTTTGTTCTGGATAACATAAATAGATTATTGAATAGTTTGCACTAGAAATCACCTGACAAATATGCATATATGCAATATTTTTGGTCATATCCAAGGTAGTCATGTCCTCATCATCCTCCCCTTCTTGAAAATAAAGCCGTCCTCGGCGTTGCTTAATCTGAAATATGGCTAACAAAAGAGACAAGGTGTACATGTTGTATATGTATATGCCATCCATTTTTACTTCCCTTGATTTTTGCATATATGACACATGAATAGATGAGTAACTTGCATAGTTCATAAAATCTAAAGCCAAAAAATTAGCACAAGAAGTAGAAGGCATGAAAATATTGCAATTCAGTTTGCACATATAAGTGAAGCTCTTATTCATTTCAAAAGATTGACAATGTTCATCATTAAACCATCCCAACATTGGTGAATAAACCTTACTTGCATCAAATTTATATGCTACAACATGCTTAAATAAGCAAACATGCAATAAGTCATTCAACACAGAATCATCACCAAGATTACAGGTCATATCAAAATGATTAAACATTGGTTCTTTTGCATCAATAGTTAATTCAATGGGTGCACTCAAAATTGTTGGTATTTCAGTTGTTTGATCACATGGCAAAGTCAAATTATCAACGTAGTCCTCTAAAATAGGTGGTGTGATCAAAGTAGTGGGTAGCTCATCAGATGGTGCATTCAAATTGACAAGGCATTCATCATTCTCATGTAGAGATGGAAGATCAGTACCTTTGTCATTACCTCTTATGATCAACTCAGATGATGTAGCCACTCTCGGGGGCGATGTGTCACATGGTGGAGGTGATGTAGTCCTGACAACAACGGATGTGGTTGTCATAGTATGCCTAGTAGTTGAAGGAACAATCATA
>NW_025258403.1:0-1766 GCF_018294505.1 Triticum aestivum
GGCATGAGTTTCCCAATGGCCCGGGGGTTGACCCACAGATGCCAAGGAATGGGGTTGCACCTTCTACTTTGGTACCGATGAGTACTTTGCGTTTTGGTTCTTTTCAGCCAGCTTCCGCTCCTCCCAGGCTGTGGAGTGACAGGGTGGAGTCTGAGGATGTGCTTAAGCGCACGCTTCCGCCCCTGAACTTTACGGAGGCTGATAACCCACAATTATAGGGGATCGCAACAGTTTTTGAGGGTAGACTATTCAACCCAAATTTATTGATTCCACACAAGGGGAGCCAAAGAATATTCTCAAGTATTAGCAGCTGAGTTGTCAATTCAACCACACCTGGATAACTTATTATCTGTAGCAAAGTATTTAGTAGCAAAGTAGTATGGAAGTAACGATAACAGTGGCAAAAGTAACAGTAGCAGTTTTGTAGTAATTGTAACAGTGGCAACGGTAAAGTAACTAAGCAAAGAACAATATGTGAAAAGCTCGTAGGCATTGGATCAGTGATGGATAATTATGTCGGATGCGATTCTTCATGTAATATTTATAACATAGGGTGACACAGAACTAGCTCCAGTTCATCAATGTAATATAGGCATGTATTCCGAATATAGTCATATGTGCTTATGGAAAAGAACTTGCATGACATCTTTTGTCCTACCCACCCGTGGCAGCGGGGTCGTAATGGAAACTAAGGGATATTAAGACCTCGTTTTAATAGAGTACCGGACCAAAGCATTAACACTTAGTGAATCCATGAACTCCTCAAACTACGGTCATCACCGAGAAGTATCCCGATTATTGTCACTTCGGGGTTGTCGGATCATAATACATAATAGGTGACTATAGACTTGCAAGATAGGATCGAGAACTCAAATATATTCATGAAAACGTAATAGGTTCAGATCTAAAATCATGGCATTCGGGCCCTAGTGACAAGCATTAAGCATAGCAAAGTCATAGCAATATCAATCTCCGAACATAGTGGATACTAGGGATCACACCCTAACAAAACTAACTCGATTACATGGTAAATCTCATCCAACGCACCACCGTCCAGCAATCCTAGGATGGAATTGCTCACGCACGAAGGTGAGCATCATGAAATTGGTGATGGAGGATGGTTGATGATGACGACGGTGACGGATTCCCCTCTCCGGAGCCCCGAACGGACTCCAGATCAGCCCTCCCGAGGAAGTTTAGGGCTTGGTGGCGGCTCCGTATCGTAAAACGCGATGAATCTTTCTCTCTGATTTTTTTCTCCCCGAACGTAAATATATGGAGTTGGAGTTGAGGTCGGTTGAGCACCAGGGGGCCCGCGAGGCAGGGGGCACCCTCCACCCTCGTGGACAGGGTGTGGGCCCCCTGGCCTTGATTCTTTCTCCGGTATTTTTTATTAAATCCAAAAATTACTTCCGTGGAGTTTCAGGTCATTCCGAGAACTTTTATGCCAGCACAAAATAACACCATGGCAGTTCTGCTGAAAACAACGTCGGTCCGGTTAGTTCATTCAAATCATGCAAGTTAGAGTCCAAAACAAGGGCAAAAGTGTTTGGAAAAGTAGATACGATGGAGACGTATAGATTCCCCCAAGCTTAAACCTTTGCTTGTCCTCAAGCAATTCAGTTGATAAACTGAAAGTGATAAAGAAAAACTTTTACAAACTCTGTTTTCTCTTATTGTTGTAAATATGTAAAGTCAGTGTCGGTGTCAAAACCGGCGGATCTCGTGTAGGGGGTCCCGAACTGTGCGTCTAGGCGGATGGTAAC
>NW_025258404.1:0-1766 GCF_018294505.1 Triticum aestivum
CAAGACTTACATCAGAACGAACTACATATGCATTAGTATCAACAAAGGGGATTGTGGAGTCTTACTACAACAAGCCAGCTTTGACCCAGTGGCTATCCTGAACTGCTAGTAACTTCTTTGAGGTGGCGCACACGAGTCCACATATTCACCATATCAATACACCACTATGGACCCGTTCCCGTCTCCCTATGAGAAGGCCATCCATAGCACTCACTCTTATCTTGCACATTTTAGGGAATCTACTTCAAAGTTATCTATGAACCATATAAGTGTTCCAAGTATTCCATATCCGTGAATGCGGCTATTCGAATAGATCATTTATAACCCTACAGGGGTGTACTTCTTCACACACGCTCTCACCACTTACCGCTGTTTACATGACATGTACTCGGCAACCTTCAAGCGGAAGCCCGGGGAGGGTGTCAGCCACGACCTGACTAACCACACAAGTCGCTAGTCCAGGTTTATCGCCTATTCGTGTTCCATCCGCAAGGAAGTCCGACCGAGGTTTCCACTATGGCCCCAAATGATGAGAGCAGGGTTCCCAAGAGCACCGTTCGGGTGTCATCCCGTTACACCGTGCCTCGTGTCTCTACCGCGTCATAGCCCACCCCTAGGGTCAGCGCTACACATGGCCTCCAACACATATCCTACAAACACCAAAAACTAGTTGCAACTCCTGGACAAAGATCAAGGTGATTAATAAGTCGAGAGGGTCAATTAAGTATCCCAATGCGTGGTAGTAACTATCTTGGATCACAAACACAAAACTCAGTTCTCGAGGATGGTTTCAATGACACAACCCACCATGTACTCCTACATGGCCTCTCATCGCTACCTTTATCAAATTGTGTTCACACACTTAGCTGTCAACAGTAGGACATGTTCACACCATTTCAATCCATCCTAGATGAATCAGACCTGACACAACTCGAAGCATAGCAGGCATAACAATCAAGCATGAATGAGTAGGCACATCATGGCTCAAACAACTCCTACTAATGCTAGTGGGTTTCAACTATTTACTATGGCAAAGATAGGTCATGCAGAGGAATGGGTGGTTCATCTATCGCAACATGTAACAGTTGAATCATTGTTGTCCTAATGTGGTAAAAGAGAGCAAGAGTGAGAGAGTGGGACTGTATCGGAATGCTCAAAGGGGGTTTGCTTGCCTGGCACATCTGAAGATAGTAGCTCTTCATCAGTGACATCAATCTCAACAACGAAACAACGTCTACCGAGAGGGGACAAACATCGGCAAACAAGAGGGAACACAGCCAATGCAATGCAACAATATGATGCATGATCATGTCATAGCAATATGATGTTCATTGAGCTAATGCCACTAGCAACACAATTAAATGAAGTCGGTTTGAACCTCCAAAGGTTCAAACCCAAACTCCACATGTGGTTATTTAAAGGCCATTTATTTGATTCGTCCTATAAAGTTGCCATAAGTTCTTCTAACATGCATGAAAATGCCATAAACATATTCCTTGAGTTTTTCTGATAATTTTTCATATATAAATTATTTTGCTTTGAGCTACGGTTTATTTTCTATGATTTTTAGAAGTTTTAACATTTTTGATATAAATAAATCATTTTCTAATTTATTCTAATTCCAGAAAAGCATTACTGCATCAGCAATACGTCACGCTAAAGTCAGCTGGTCCACCCTGGTCAAAGTGGTCAAACCTGACCAGCGGGGACCTCATGTCAGTGTGATAGAGGACTAATTGAGGTTAGTTAGTTTCCTAACCAAAATA
>NW_025258405.1:0-1766 GCF_018294505.1 Triticum aestivum
CATTTAAATAATCACATATGGAGTTTGAATTTGAATCTTGGATTCAAACCAACTTCATTTAATCTGGTTTTAGTTGCATTAGCTCAAAACACATTCATGTTGCCATGTCATGATCATGCATCATATTGTAGCATTGCATTGATTGTGTTCTTTCTCAGTTACCGGTGTTTGTCCCCTCTCGATAGACGTGATACCGATGATGTGATCGTTGACACTGATGAAGACTCAATGTTATCTTCAGAAGTGCCAGGCAAGCAAAACCCCCTTGTCCATTCCGATACAATCCTACTCTCTCGCTCCTGCTCTCTTTTACTGCATTAGGACAACAACGACATATTTGTTACTTGCTGCGGTAGCTGAACCCCTTTATCCTTTGCATGACCTGTCATTCCACAGTAAATAGATGAAACCCACTAGTATGAGTAGGAGTTGTTTGAGCCCTGTTGTGCCTACTCATTCATGCTTGTTTGTCATGCCTGCTACTGCTTAGAGTTGAGTCAGGTCTGATTCATCGGGGATGAATCAGAGGCGTGTGAACATGTCCTACTATGTGTGAGCTAAGCGTGTGAACACGTTTTGGTAAAGGTAGCGGTGAGAGGCCATGTAGGAGTACATGGTGGGTTGTCTCATTGCAGCCGTCCTCAGGAACTGAGTTCTGTGTTTGTGATCCATGATTCAGTTACTACCACGCATTGGGCCCGAAACCAATGGACCCTCTCGGCTTCTTAATCACCCTTGTTCTCTGTCCAGGAGTTGCAAGTAGTTTCTGGTGTTTGTAGTATGCTGGAGGCCGTGCGCAGCGCTGACCGTAGGGGTGGGCTGTGATGCGGTAGGCACGTGGCCGGGTAAACCGGGCGCCCGTTTGGTGTCACAGAACCCTGTACACATCGTTTGGGGCTGTGAGCGAAACTCCGGCCGGATCTCCTCATGGATGGAACCCGAATAGGCGATAAACCTGGACTAGAGACTTGAGTGTTTAGGTAGGCCGTGGCCGACACCCACGCTGGGCTTCCGCTTGAAGGTTGCCGAGTACATGTCGTGTAAACGGCGGTAAGTGGTGAGAGCGTGTGTGAAGAAGTACACCCCTGCAGGGTTAACATCACCTATTCGAATAGCCGTGTCCGCGGAAAAGGACTTCTGGGTTGCTTATATCAGTTCATAGACAAGTGAAAGTGGATACTCTAAAATACGCAAGATAAGCGTGAGTGCTATGGATGGCGTTCTCGTAGGGAGACGTGAGCGGATCCATAGTGGTGTATTGATATGGCGAATATGTGGACTCGTGTGCGCCACCTCAAAAGAGTCGCTTGCAGTCGTAGTCTAGGATAGCCACCGAGTCAAAGCTGGCTTGCTGCAGTTAAACCCCACCACCCCTTTGTTGATAATGATGCATATGTAGATAGTTCTGATGTAAGTCTTGCTGGGTACATTTGTACTCACGTTTGCCTATTTTATGTTTTTGCAGAGAGACTTCAGTCTCACTAGTATTTCCGCGTGGTCTTCGACGTTTAGCTTGATACCTCAGCTACGATCTTGTGCCCTCGGCAGGATCTGATAGATAGTCGGGCTTCTCAGCCTTTTTCATTTATAGATGTCTGTACTCAGACATGATAGCTTCCGCTTGTGCTTTGATTGTATGCTCTGAGTGTTGGGTCATGAGACCCATGTTTGTAATATCTCGCTCCTCGGAGCCTATTGAATAAACTACTTGAGTCGTAGAGTCATTTTGTGATACCATGTTGTATTGCACATATCGAGCATATTGT
>NW_025258406.1:0-1766 GCF_018294505.1 Triticum aestivum
TAGGAGGCGTAGGATGAAGATGGTCTCTCTCAAGCAACCCTGCAACCAAATAACAAAGAGTCTCTTGTGTCCCCAACACACCCAATACAATGGTAAATTGTATAGGTGCACTAGTTCGACAAAGAAATGATGATACAAGTGCAAAATAGATAGTAGATAAAGGTTTTTGTAATCTGAAATTATAAAAACATCAAGGTAACTACTGATAAACATGAGCGTAAACGGTATTGCAATGGTAGGAAACAAGGCCTAGGGTTCATACTTTCACTAGTGCAAGTTCTCTCAACAATAATAACATAGATAGATTATGTAACAATCCCTCAACATGCAAAAAAGAGTCACTCCAAAGCCACTAATAGAGGAGAACAAACATAGAGATTATGGTATGGTACGAAACCACCTCAAAGGTATTCTTTCAGATCGATCTATAAAAGAGTTCGTACTAGAATAATACCTTCAGACACAAATCAACCAAAACCCTAATGTCACCTAGATACTCCATTGTCACCTCAAGTATCCGTGGGCATGATTATACGATAGGCTTCACACAATCTCAAATTCATCCAACCAACACAAAGTACTTCAAAGAGTGCCCCAAAGTTTCTACTTGAGAGTCAAGAAAACGTGTGCCAACCCCTATGCATAGGTTCATGGGCGGAACCCGCAAGTTGGTCACCAAAACATACATCAAGTGGCACGTGTTATCCCATTGTCACCATAGACAAACACGGCAAGACATACATCAAGTGTTCTCATCAAAGACTCAATCCGATAAGATAACTTCAAGAGGGAAACTTAATTCATCACAAGAGAGTAGAGGGGGAGAAAGATCATAATATCCAACTATAATAGCAAAGCTCGCGATACATCAAGATCGTGCCATAGAGAGAACACGAGAGAGAGAGATCAAACACATAGCTACTGGTACATACCCTCAGCCCCGAGGGTGAACTACTCCCTCCTCGTCATGGAGAGCGCTGGGATGATGAAGATGGCCACCGGTGATGGGTTCCCCCCTCCGGCAGGGTGCCGGAATGGGCTCCTGAGAGGTTTTTGGTGGCTACAGAGGCTTGCGGCGGCGGAACTCCCGATCTATCTTGATATTCGATGGTTTTAGGGTACGTAGGCTTATATAGGCAAAATGAGTCGGTCGGGAGGTGCTCGAGGGGTCCACGAGATAGGGGGGCGCGCCCTGTAGGGGGGGAGGGGCGCCCCCCTATATTCTGGGCTCCTCGAGTATTTTCTGACTTGAACTCCACGTCTCCAGGATGATATTCTTCCAAAAAATCACGTTGCCGAAGGTTTCATTCCGTTTGGACTTCGTTTGATATTCCTTTTCTTCGAAATACTGAAACAGGCAATAAAACAACAATATGGGCTGGGCCTCCGGTTAATAGGTTAGTCCCAAAATGTCACACCCTAGCTAGTTCATGCATTAGAGTGTTGCATCATATTTACTCTTTCATCAGAAACCTGAAATGGGGATGATAGAACCCCCAGCCCCCTCTGAAACCAACTAGGGTTTACTAAAAACTTTTTCAATGAACCTGAAATGCCCTTCTAAAATGCCCATCATTTTTGTCTTGGTTCAGAACCTCTGCCAAAAGTGATGCACATTTTCCTAGGCCATCTTAGGGTTTGTGAATTAAATCATAAATATTTGAATTTGGGCATTTAAAATTATATAAAATATTTAAATGCTCAAATATCTTCAAACTAAAATGTTTCATGTTGGAAATAATCCAACTACGGACCAGGAGTAGTTT
>NW_025258407.1:0-1766 GCF_018294505.1 Triticum aestivum
AACTGCATTCATTTGAATGTATATACATCTCAAATTTCATAGAACAGTTTCACTCTCAATGGGAGAAGCAATCTCAGAAGGGGATGCGGGGTGGCCAGGTGAGATGCAGCGTGTCAATTGTCGGGAGGGGGTGTAGAGGCCTTCCTACAAGACAATAAGGCCATCAAGCAAAAAAATGCAATTAGTTACTGTTGGTCATCTATTACTCATGCTAGCTTATCTCCTGGGAAAAAGTACTACAAAATCTCCAAGTGTTCATAGACGCAACCAGACTTCAGTTATCCGTTGACACATAGCGAGTACTCCTAAAGCAGTAAAACAAAAATTACCTATTTGGGTTGATCGTTTGCGAAACATGGAAAAGAAAAGCATAAAAAAACAAGAGCTCCAAAGGCACAAAAAAGAAAATCATAAAACTATGTTGAGGCTAACCTCAGGATCATGCAGTGTGGCACACAAGAAATTCCATGAGGCAGCGCAAGGTAATAACACTCAGGATCATGCCATGTAGTAGTCCAAGAAGTACGAAGAGTGTTTCATTGCAATTCAGTAGAATAATTACTATTCAATGGCTAAACTGTCCACTTTTGCACTATCTGGGGAATTTATATTGTAATCACCAAACAATATAAGGCGGACAAGGTCGCACCAATATAAAAAAACAACAAATATGTCCAAAGTCAAGATTTCGATGAAAAGAAAAATATCACAATAACACAAATAAAAGTGGAGCGTGAGCTATGTGCCATTGCTTCTATCATCAGAATAGAGAGAAAGCAAGAGTTTCAGCAGTTCATCGTAAGCAACGCATGCACTCAAATTGTAGCCCGAGACCAATGTGCACAATTCATATATGTGTGTCTCAGTGCAATCTCCGTTTATGTGTTTTGCAGCAACCATGTTTAAAGCACACCATTTTTATTACTATGTGGTAACAAATATATGTTTTCCATAGCGAAGGTGTGGGTTGTTATTAAAGGGCAGTCAACAACTTTAAGATTAGTAGTTCTAACATCAGAAATCAATCCTACTATCATCCCTATTCTTCTTCCAAAAGGGCTAAACTTTAATCCAATTATTTAGGCTATGATAGAATAATAATGTTGTATGTGTAACTGCCATCTAATATCCATGAAAGTTTCTCTATTTACCTCATCATGTTTTCCTGAAACTTGATGCACAGGCCAATGTGATTCAGAGTTTTAGTGATGCTGCAGATTCTAGAAATGGGTTAGTCATATTCATTATTCCTGCAGAAGACAATCCACCAGATATTAGATATTGTTATTGTTTCATTAGTGTCCCAAGGCCCTCACTTATCCAGATCAAATCTCTAAAAAAAGCACATGATATATGTTTCTATAACTAAAGCTGATTCACTGCTCGTTGTATTGGATGTACACAAGGTGTGAACACAGAAGAAATTGGCAGCAAACTGTAAACCAATAGCCAAGATCTAAATTTCAACACTAAAACGGTCATCTATACTCAGAGAACAAGCAAACCAATTTTGGATTCTCTAACCAACAATTTACCAGCATAGACGTTTAGGCACACATACAAACAGTTGCCATCAGGATTCCTGAAATTTTATGAGGACATATTGAATTCCTGATTAGTGAGGATTTCAGAAATTTGTAGTCCAAGCATTTGCAGTCCAAGCAACTCATACATTTGAAGTTTCGTTGCTTACCTTCCCGTTGTGTTGCTATGCTCCTGAAGTCGCCTAACTACAGGAAAAGGAGGCCAAAGTTTTGCTATATTTG
>NW_025258408.1:0-1766 GCF_018294505.1 Triticum aestivum
CAAAAATCTTTAAGTGCCCTGAGGTTGAGCACACAGATGATCTACGTACGTTCAAATACGATCATGGTAACTATCTCTACGGTAGATAGCAATTTGTCGAGTTCCCAACCGCTCTTGGGATTACACAAACTATGAAGTTGTTTCTATCTTCGACAAGCTTGTTGCTGTTGTTACTGCTTCCACGGCTCATCCGTGGATATTGCTCAAAAACCAATTTCTGCACACAGATGACTACCATGATGTAATTGCATACGAGCGTCTTGTGTTCGCTGCCACCACTCGTGCCATTGTTTTTGCATGGAACCCATATGGTTCGGTACGTTTGACTTCCACCATAATTATAATTGTTTCATCCACATGCATGCGGGTTAGCAAGTTTCCCTTTACTAATTAACCTTCTTGTGTTTCCAAGGTCATGTGAACATTCCACCACCTATACTTGATAATTTTTATAACCAAGGGGGAGATGATGATGGTGATGATCACGGCATGAGGACGAGCAGGACCTATATACTTAGTGGCGCCTGACAACTAATTCTGATGGATCACCTCTACTTGTCTGTATATAGTGCACTCCTATTGTTACTACTGAGGAAGCGGATGTTGTCTTCCACGGTCGCCCTCTCCGGACCTTTTCCAACACCCATTGTAGGGTATTCAGGATGGATACTAGTGTGCTAGCGCCAACACCTTCTCCTTGGTTCAGTATTGTTAGTCTTGGAGAAAACTCGCTCTTCCTTGGACAAAACTATCCAATGATGGTGATAGGCGATCCAGCTGCTGGTGACACAACATTACTACCATTTATGAGAAGCAACTGTATCTATACATCAGACATAGCGGTGGTTCCCAACCCTGGTCCTGATATATGTCGCTTCAGCCTAGATGATTAGTCCTACATTGCTCTCGATATTGACAACAGCTGGCCCTTCCCCGAGCACCTATGGTTCAAAGCAAGCATTTCCAACGCCGAGGATTGGTTGTGCCGAAGTTCATTTCATTGCTTGTTATTTGTTGTGTGATGAAAACTTTAGTATTTGTAGAATGTTTTGTTGGAAATAATCTATAGTCCAACATGTATCCTCATTGTCGTTGTGTGTTTATGACCTGTTGTATGTAATGAATGGTACAATTGCAAATGCTTGTCATAAACACAATTTTTGAATGGTTTTTGAGTCACTTCTTGGAGTGTAAGTACCGTAGTAGTATAGCCAGCATCTGGTCATACGAAGTTGCCACATCACATAGAGCCAACCTAATATTGGAGTATGCTAGCACAATAGTTTGTTCTAGTTAGATCAACTAGAGCTAGGTGTCCCACGCAGGCCGAGAAATATGGTGATAGTGTGACCGTGTGAGGTGGGCGTGTACGTAGTATGATGTAGGCACATGGCTTGCCGTGTTTCCTACTCCTCCGGTCTAGATGTGGAGAAGATTTGGTCGAGTTCTTCCTCCTTCTGCCGACATGTGGGACATCTAGCTTCCAGGTCATGTCATGCAAGAAAATGGAGTGCTAGTTGAAGCCACGTGATGTGCATCTTGGGTTAAACTGTAAATAGAATCTTACTCTTGAGTAACTCCAAAAGCGGCCACCGAAGATCTTTATTGGATTTGTTTTTCATCACCAGCACGTTGAGGTGAAAGATGTGCAGGTTCAATGGGTCCTCTTGCGTTTTCACCAACATGTGGGACCGCATGTGAGCAAACAGACGATGGGCTCCGCGCGTCTGCTAGCTGGCTGAGAAGAGAGAGAGAGAGAGAGAGAG
>NW_025258409.1:0-1766 GCF_018294505.1 Triticum aestivum
CCCCGGGGTACGTCTACGTGTGGGTCATCAACACTCTCGGTTTTTGTTGATTGTGACCCGTTTCAAGGACTATTACTGACCGTTTTGGGGCCTGTAGCAATTTCCATAGTTGTTGAACCCCAAGGTGCATTTACGTGTCGGTCATCAACACTCGCGTTTTTGGTCGATTGTGACCCGTTTCGTGGACTATTACTCACCGTTTTGGGGTCCCATAGTGATTTCCATAGTTACTGAACCCCAACGTGCACTTACCTGTCGGTCATCAACAATCGCAGTTATGGCTGATTCTGGCCCGTTTCATGGACTATTACTCACTATTTTGGGGTCCCGGAGTGATTTCGAAGATTGACGAACCCCGGGGTGCGTCATTGTGTCGGTCATCAACGCTCTCGTTTTTTATAGATTATGACCCGTTTCGTGGAAAATTACTCACCGTTTTGGGGTCCCATAGCGATTTCCATAGTTGTTGAACCCCAAGGTGCACTTATGTGTCGGTCATCAACACTCGCACTTTTGGCCGATTCTGGCCCGTTTAGTGGACTATTACTCACTGTTTGGAGTCCCATAGTGATTTCCACGATTGACGAACCCTGGGGGTGCGACTACGTGTCGGTCATCAAGACTCACGGTTTTTGTCGATTCTGACCCGTTTCATGGACTATTAATCAACATTTTGGAGTCCCAGAGCGATTTCCATGGTTGTCGAATCCCAAGAGTGCTTACGTGTTGGTCGTCCAGACTCGCAGTGTGGACCGATTCTGACCCGTTTCTTGGACTATTACTCCGTTTCGTGGACTATTACTCACCGTTTTGGGGTCCCATAGTGATTTCCATAGTTACTGAACCCCAACGTGCACTTACCTGTCGGTCATCAACAATCGCAGGTATGGCTGATTCTGGCCCGTTTCATGGACTATTACTCACTATTTTGGGGTCCCGGAGTGATTTCGAAGATTGACGAACCCCGGGGTGCGTCATTGTGTCGGTCATCAACGCTCTCGTTTTTTATAGATTATGACCCGTTTCGTGGACAATTACTCACCGTTTTGGGGTCCCATAGCGATTTCCATAGTTGTTGAGCTCCAAGGTGCACTTACGTGTCGGTCATCAACACTCGCACTTTTGGCCGATTCTGGCCCGTTTAGTGGACTATTACTCACTGTTTGGGGTCCCATAGTGATTTCCACGATTGACGAACCCCGGGGTGCGACTACGTGTCGATCATCAAGACTCACGGTTTTTGTCGATTCTGACCCGTTTCATGGACTATTAATCAACATTTTGGAGTCCCAGAGCGATTTCCATGGTTGTCGAATCCCAGGCGTGCTTACGTGTTGGTCGTCCAGACTCGCAGTGTGGGCCGATTCTGACCCGTTTCTTGGACTATTACTCGGTTTTGGGGTCTCGAAGTGATTTGCATGATTGACGAACCCCGGGGTACGTCTACGTGTGGGTCATCAACACTCTCGGTTTTTGTTGATTGTGACCCGTTTCATGGACTATTACTGACCATTTTGGGGCCTGTAGCAATTTCCATAGTTGTTGAACCCCAAGGTGCATTTACGTGTCGGTCATCAACACTCACAGTTTTGGCTGATTCTGGCCCATTTCATGGACTATTACTCATTGTTTTGGGGTCACGGAGTGATTTCAGCGATTGACGAACCTCGTGGTGCGTCTACGTGTCGGTCATCAACACTCGTAGTTCAGGCCGATTTCCATGGTGATTCTGACCCGTTTCTTGGACTATTACTCGGTTTTGGGGT
>NW_025258410.1:0-1766 GCF_018294505.1 Triticum aestivum
GATCTCTGTACTCCTGGTTCCTAGAATGCCACAGTACATCCTCTCTTGTTTCAGCATCATGAAACAACCTTTGCAATCTTGGTGTAATTGGAAAATGGCTCAGAACATTATGATGAATCCTCTTCACAGCATCACCATCTTTCCATCTTGATGATTTGCATTTCGGGCATTCACTTAAGTTGGCATAATCCTTCCAGAACAGAACACAATTATTCTTACAAACATGGATCATATCATATCCAATTCAAACTGCACGAAGGAAATTCTTCTTTTACTGTAGGTGTGTGGCAGCTCAGACGCATCTGGGAAAGATTTGCGGAAAGCAGCCAACATCGCATCGAATGATTTGTTGGTCATCCGCTCAGATGTCTTCACCTGAAGAAAGATGACCATAACTAAGAATATTGACAGCTTATTTCCTGGGGTGATAGCCATGTTGCATTGTTCCAACATGCGGGCCCACCGTTTTTCTTCTGCAGGTGGAAGTTCACGGAATGAATGAGAATTTCATAGCATTGTATCAATGTTGGTTAAACTCACTGGCTCCGCCACCACCTCCTCCTCCTCCTCTTCCACCTGAGCATCAGGCAGATCAAGATGGTGATCTGCTGCTTCCACGTAGTCAATAACATTGACGTTCACAGTTTCACCATGATGAACCCACCTAGTATATGTGACCGACATCCCATACAAGTGTAGATGATTTTGCACAGTTGACTGGGGTCTTGTAACTGAATTCATACAACTGCTACACGGGCAGAGCACATCTGATTTCAGACCACCGTACTCAGCTCTGATAAAGTTCATGAAGTTTTCAACCCCCTCGACATATGCAGTAGAGAATCTTCGAGAAGAAGTTATCCAAGTCCTGTCCATCTGTTAAACATAAAAATTAGTTCTTCTACTAGATATTATAGTAAAAACATATATGCTTTTTTATGAAGTCCAGAAAAAAAATACCTAGGTCAATGTCTAAAGCTATGGCAAGATATTTGGATGAGCAGATCTAAGTAATGAAATATATGTAAAGCTAATTCGGTAAACAGATTTGAGTGCTAAATTATGGCAGGCTGTTTCAGCAGTGAATGAGGCCGAGCACACAGCCATCGAACTATCGAAGTCCATCGCAGCAACAAAGATAGAGTATAAAATGTTGTAGAGATATTTCACCTAACAGATTGGCTACTAGACCATGGCAATCTATGTCACAATAAATATATGGCAGGATAGTTTAGCAATTAATCGGCCTTGGCATGCTGATAATCCCCAAGTGCAGGGAATCATCGTAGCAATTCCCAAAGGTGGAAGTGATAAGTATGGAGTGTCGAACCCACAAGGAGCTAAAGGTAAGATCAATATTCTCTCAAGCCCTATCTGCCACTGATACGACTCTACGTGCACCGAATGTTTGCTTCGAACTAGAAACAGGAAATAAAATTGTGTTGTGGGTATGAAGAGGATAACTTTGTATGAAATCAGAGAGCTAAAACATAAAAGTAGGTGTTGTTATCATAAAGTTATAATATATTACTAAATAATATAAATAGCGAGTGTGGAATAATGGTGGACCGGTGTGCGGAATTGTCCTAAGCAATTGTTAACAAGATCGATAGTCATCATTGCAATTTCATATGAGGGAGAGGCATAAGCTAACATACTTTTCCATCCTTGGATCGTATGCACTTATGATTGGAACTCTAGCAAGCATCTGCAAATACTAAAGATTCATTAAGGTAAAACCCAACCATAGCATTAAAGCATCAAGT
>NW_025258411.1:0-1766 GCF_018294505.1 Triticum aestivum
AATAGAGAGAAGTGTCATTTCTTATCTCCGTGCTTGGTCGCCGCTACGTACTATACGTATAGAGAGGACTAGACACGCTAGCTAGTAAGCAAATGAAAAAAACAGAAGATCGTCATGAACAGATGCATACAAAGAGAAGTGATATCGACCACCTCTCCATCTCTGAGAGATTGGTCGAACAACAAGTTCTCGTATATCTATCTGACGCTACTGGCTACATATATACAATATAAGTATCTCTTACAATGTTATAGTTGGCAGTCCGTGATTCCAATTGATTTCTCTAATTTGATGTAGGAGAAATGGATTTTCTTGAGTATGAGTTTTCTGTAATGCTTGTTGCCTCCTGTTGTGATTCTAGGTTGAACTTGCAAAAGATGCGCTGAATGAGTGGCACTTCTTTGAACACTGGCCAGAACCCAGCATCGTCAAGAAAAGCTTCTTTGGCCCGGTGTGTCTTCGGTTGTATCCTTGAAATATTTGGTTCAGTGACCGAAGGTAATCTCATATAATAAAAATATTCTATTTATGCTAGATTATTTGACCTGTTCGTTGTAGGTTCATGTGTTTGGTTTAGATGGCTATTGATGAGTCAAAAAACACAAGCTCCATACTCTTGTAATGCTTTCTGTTGTGCACTTGAGACCCTAGAGTATGTAATGAAATTCATGATGTATCTAAAAACATGCACTATTTGCAATCGCAGTCTGACCAGTGCATCTTTATCTTCAGCCGTTTTCATCAATATTTTACTCAAGCGATTCTGGAAGTTAAGCACTAAATTGTGCGTCGAAGACACTCACAGATATGGTGTGGAGAGGCGGTACATTATTTTGGCAATGATGCATAGCTGGTACATGAAGGCATGGGTAACAATATATGATGTAAACATTATAGGTTACTTTCCACTTTATATTTTAGTTGTTGTTTATTTGATCTGCTACTAAGAAGAAATAACTCGTTAACTTTCCATAGAGCTCATGTTGAATGGATGATAAAAACAAGGCGCGAGTGGTCCTGACCGAAGGCTGTACCAATCATGTTTATAGCGCTACAACCTGGAATCGCGTCCACTATTTATTATCTTGGTAATTCACTGCATATGAAGAAAGGACAACCATTCATGGTTATGTATGCCTTCATCTGTTTCTGCTCTTGCATTAAAAAAATCTTATGTCGTTGAACATTTCGCTTTTTAGTCCAATCTGAAGTACCAGTACCAATGGCACATCAGCTTTTAGATGTTTATATATTCATTTTTCGTGTTCTCTGAAGTGTGAACAGTACTTGATTTATCGATTGGATCAAAATGGTTCTGATTCATTTTCATCTTAATTGCTTCTTGCTTCAGTTTCAAAGCAGCCCTATAATGCAGATCATTTTAGATGGATATAGAACGACAGGTCAATGATTACACATTGAATAAATGGTAGACCTGGTCTCTCCCTTCTTCCTTAAATTGCGTCTAGATTTTCTGAATTGTTTGTAGTTTTGACTTCCACTTGTGACTTGTCCATGAAGGATTCTTAAATGGTTGAATGGCCTGATATTGCCAAAGGATCCCCTAGATGTAACCACCCCAAGGTACTTCTTTGAAACAATGACCTACAAGTGTTTATGAGCCATGCATTCGTATTATGAATTGGAAGAACATCAATCAGCAAGTATTTATGGCTGATGTCTCCTAGATGAGATAATTTTCCCCAAACTGCGTGTGATCCATTGCTCTAGGTAGCAACATCATGGAACCGTAATGTTATTTTTTT
>NW_025258412.1:0-1766 GCF_018294505.1 Triticum aestivum
AAAAGGACTAAGGATATGTTTCTCGTTTATGGAGGTGACAAAGAGCTCATCGTAAGTGGTTACGTTGATGCAAGCTTTGACACTGATCCGGACGATTCTAAATCGCAAACCGGATACGTATTTACATTGAACGGTGGAGCTGTCAGTTGGTGCAGTTCTAAGCAAAGTGTCGTGGCGGGATCTACGTGTGAAGCGGAATACATAGCTGCTTCGGAAGCAGCAAATGAAGGAGTCTGGATGAAGGAGTTCATATCCGATCTAGGTGTCATACCTAGTGCATCGGGACCAATGAAAATCTTTTGTGACAATACTGGTGCAATTGCCTTAGCAAAGGAATCCAGATTTCACAAGAGAACCAAGCACATCAAAAGACGCTTCAATTCCATCCGGGATTTAGTCCAGGTGGGAGACATAGAAATTTTCAAGATACATACGGATCTGAATGTTGCAGACCCGTTGACTAAGCCTCTTCCACGAGCAAAACATGATCAACACCATACTCCATGGGTGTAAGAATCATTACTATGTAATCTAGATTATTGACTCTAGTGCAAGTGGGAGACTGAAGGAAATATGCCCTAGAGGCAATAATAAAGTATTATTTATTTCCTTATATCATGATAAATGTTTATTATTCATGCTAGAATTGTATTAACCGGAAACATAATACATGTGTGAATACATAGACAAACAGTGCGTCACTAGTATGCCTCTACTTGACTAGCTCGTTAATCAAAGATGGTTATGTTTCCTAGCCATAGACATGAGTTGTCATTTGATTAACGATATCACCTCATTAGGAGAATGACATGATTGACATGACCCATTCCGTTAGCTTAGCACCCGATCGTTTAGTATGTTGCTATTGCTTTCTTCATGACTTATACATGTTCCTATGACTATGAGATTATGCAACTCCCGTTTACCGGAGGAACACTTTGTGTGCTACCAAACGTCACAACGTAAATGGGTGATTATAAAGGTGCTCTACAGGTGTCTCCGAAGGTACTTGTTGGGTTGGCGTATTTCGAGATTAGGATTTGTCACTCCGATTGTCGGAGAGGTATCTCTGGGCCCACTCGGTAATGCACATCACTATAAGCCTTGCAAGCATTGTGACTAATGAGTTAGTTGCGGGATGATGTATTACGGAACGAGTAAAGAGACTTGCCGGTAACGAGATTGAACTAGGTATCGAGATACCGACGATCGAATCTCGGGCAAGTAACATACCGATGACAAAGGGAACAACGTATGTTGTTATGCGGTTTGACCGATAAAGATCTTCGTAGAATATGTGGGAACCAATATGAGCATCCAGGTTCCGCTATTGGTTATTGACCGGAGAGGTGTCTCGGTCATGTCTACACAGTTCTCGAACCCGTAGGGTCCGCACCCTTAACGTTACGATGACAGTTATATTATGAGTTTGTATGTTTTGATGTACCGAAGGTTGTTCGGAGTCCCGGATATGATCACGGACATGACGAGGAGTATCGAAATGGTCGAGACATAAAGATTGATATATTGGACGACTATATTCGGACACCGGAAGTGTTCCGGAGAAGTTTCGGATTAAACCGAAGTGCCGGAGGGTTACCGGAACCCCCCGGGGAAGTATTGGGCCTTAGTGGGCCTAGAGGGGAGATAGAGGGCAGCAGCCAGGAGGTGGCGTGCCCCCTCCCAGGAGGAATCCTAGTTGGACTAGGAGAGGGGGGCGCAGCCCCCTTTCCCTCTCCCTCTCCCTCTCTTTCCTCCCCCCCTCT
>NW_025258413.1:0-1766 GCF_018294505.1 Triticum aestivum
GTCCCGATCTTTCGATGAGATGATAACTATCGATTTGGTGGAGACGACTTTGACGATCCGACTACAAACGTGCACGACGTTGCGCCTTAGCAATCGCTAAACCAATCTCCCGAGGTTACTGACGATGCTGGAAGCACGGTCAGCCTGACCACGAAGGTCTATTCCTGCAAGCAATCGAAGAACGAGCAAGAATATGATAAAGCAATCTGAATATTGCAAATATATATGAAGTATTGATAATGATGGGGATCCGGAAGCGGTCTTGGTCTGGTCGTTGGACACAAACGAAGTACACGAAGTTGCAATGGCTAACTTTTAACTAAACAAATCCCAAGGAAAAGCTACTAGATGGATCTACTTATATAGGAGCAAGGGGTGGCGGCCAAGGAGGTGGGAGGACGTCCCAAGGCAGCCTAAAACTAAATCTAGGTTGTACAAGGCCAATGGGCCCAAGTGGAGGTGATGTAACACCTTTGGACTTGTAGTTTACTCGGATTCTGCTGCAGCATCAGATTGTTTCGTCCACAACTCAACGCTCCGGACGAATTTGAAGGTAATTCCAATTGGGTTGGAAAGTGCACGAAATCTAGTTTCCAACAAAAAAAGAGTCACCCAATTCGGAGTCCGTATGAAAAACTTGTATGCGTTTTGAGTCAGGTGTGTCTGTGTAGTCCGAATCTGAATCCAGAACGTGAGAGACTTGGACTCTATCTTCTCTTGGGCCAAAAGTGACGTGAGAGAACTTTTTGGACAGCAAATAAACATCTCTTTCTTCCTTATCTTCATATGTGGATTGTACAAATGTCCCCTACACCTGCAATTAGACAAAACACAAAAGTGTGTGGAAGTATTTTTGTTATGGATAACATAAATAGATTATTGAATAGTTTGCACTAGAAATCACCTGACAAATATGCATATATGCAATATTTTTGGTCATATCCAAGGTAGTCATGATAGAGGCGGAGGTGTCCCGTCTTTCGATGAGATGATGGATTTCGCTTTGGTGGAAGTCGACTTTGACGATCCGACTACGAACGTGCAAGAACGTCGCGCCTTAGCAATCGCTAAACCAACTCCGAGAGGTTATTGACCACGCCGGAGCACGATCAACCTGACCACGAGGGTCTGTTTCCTGCGAGCAAATGAAGAACAAGCAAGAAACTGAGATTGCAATCTGGATATTGCGAATATAAGATGAAAGCTTTATTGATCAAGGTGGGGTTCTGTGACGCCTTTGTCTGGTCGTTGAACACAAACGAAGTACGTGAAGTTGCAGCTATGGCGAACTTTTAATCTAAACAAAACCCAAAGTCTAAACGATGCCCTAAGGGCCGTATATATGGAGGAAGAGGGGGGAATTTCGTGGCCCTTGGTGGAGGGGTCCGAAATCAACCCTATCTCTTGTTTCCCCACACATACGGACTCTAAAAATAGCCTATACTTATGTATTTCGAAATTACATGGGCCTGGCCCAATAATAAGGTGACGCAGCACCTAAAATAGCCTCGGGACGAAATTTATGAAGTGGCATCTTGTATATTTCGTCCAAGGCTTCATGCACCCATTATGGTGGCTTCAAAGTCCTGAAATCATCACTTGTAACTCCGTTCTTGTTCCCCTTGCGCATGCCATCATCTCCATGCTTGTTCTCGCTCCAATGTTCATCCTTCTCCAAGCTAGGCCCTTCATTTGTAAGCAAAACAAATGTATCCAATTTAGGCAGCATCATATTCTCATGAACATTAGAATCATTACCAAGAAAC
>NW_025258414.1:0-1766 GCF_018294505.1 Triticum aestivum
CCGTCGTGCTTCCCTTGGAGCTGCCTTCCTCAACCTCTCCTTCCTCCTTGCTGGATCAAGACGGAGGAGACGTCTCCCGTCCCGTACGTGTGTTGAACGCGGAGGTGTTGTCCGTTCAGCACTTGGACATCGGTGATCCGAATCACGTTCGAGTACGACTCCATCATCACCATCCCCTTGGCAAGCTTCCGCTCGTGATCTACAAGTGGTATGTAGATGCAAATTCTCTCCCTTGACTCGTTGCATAGAGGAACTCATAGATGGATCTTGGTGAAACCGTAGGAAAATTTTTAATTTTCTGCAACGTTCCCCAACAGTCATCGAGGGTAACGACTCCAGCGCCGCCGACTCGGCACATTCGCCTCCGCGGCTAGGGTGCTCCTGGGAGCCAACGCCTGCCCATGAGAGATCTTTCGAGGTAACTGCGTGGAGGCGAGCCCTCTATTTTTTTCCGCGGCTTTGGTTGCCGCTCCCTTGTTATGAGTAGTCCTCGACCCATAGCTCTGCTCACCGGCCATGGCAAGGACGAACGAAGAAGAAGCACTTATGAGGATGAAAGGTAGAGTAATTTTCGGTTAGGTAGTTCCCCTTTTTATAACCTAAGTACTAGCACTAGTACTAATACCTGCATAGTGGGAACATGTTCAGGTTTGCTACGTACAAGTAGGTGTGAGCAGGCTTTTGAATGTGATGGGAACAAGGTAATGATTAATTGATGGTTTTGGTTTCGAGGCCCGAAACGGTTCCCGATGAGTTTACTGGAACATAAATTTCAAGTAGACTACACTCCTCAAATGCTTAAATATTATGTTACTGTCAAAAATTGGCACAAAATACGAAGGATACCAATGGAAGTACTACTAGCAAACCATGATTTAACTACGCGCATGCTCGCAGTGGAGTAGTAATGTCTTTCTTCTGCCCTCACGTCCACTCAATTTGCATGCGCTGTATTAGTTGACCATCAATGAAGTGAACGACTTTACACGCGTCAAATTTATCACATGGGGTGGATCTTGGTACAAAATTGCGTCCGCCCATGTACCGCATGTGCGTGCGAGGGAATGAGTGTGTGCGTGGCGTGCGTGCACATCTTCGCTTCGTGCATGTACCAACAGTATGGCTCAGGGAGGGCGAGTACATTCTTCTGGAACCAGCAGCAAGTCACTGTGATCAATCCATACAAGGAGGTTGCGACAACGCCTCCACATGTGCCACGTGACTTTATGAACTATAAGAGAGACACTGTGTAGCGTGCCATTGGAATTCTAATTTACGTGTTTTGCACATACTTGAAGTACTAGTAAGGTACATGTGCATTGCATGCATCAGATTTTGCAACCAAATTATGAATAAATACCACACTATAGCAGGTAAGCTCTGAGTCATATAGGCTTGATGTAGACCTTTGTTTAATTCTTATAGTTCATCTCATTCAAAATCAATTAGTTTTTATAAAAAATCTAGGGCCTCTTGGATTCGTAGGATTTCCAAAATGCGGGAATAGGAAAAACATGGGATTGTAGTGGAATGTCGTCTTGAATCCTACAGGATTGTACGAGTGTTTGATTGTGCATAGAAAAAACGCAGAATTCTTTCAAAGAGGTTTGAGTGGATGGGATGTTTCCTATGAAATCTAGTGCAAATGAATCATATGGAAAAATTCCTATGGTTTACAATTCTACGAATCAAACATCCAAGATTGGAAAAATTCCTAAGGATTAGAATCCTCCAAAATTCCTTTGAGAATCCTTTGAATCAAAGAA
>NW_025258415.1:0-1766 GCF_018294505.1 Triticum aestivum
CTTATTGGTAGCACGGGTACCCGCGCTGCTGATAGGCCTAAAACCCCCGCTGCTACTAGGCTTTTTCCTAGTAGTGTATGGCTGATGGGACCCAGAGTGGTGATCTTCATATGTGGTCTGGCTGGATCGTCGGAGAAGAGAGCGTCGGTGCCCTGTTCTTGACGGAGACGATCTTAACATCAGATTTGGACCTGTGCATATATTGATCCAACATCAAATAAAAATCATGAGCTAGCTCATGCTCCAAATTTAGCTTTGTGTACCGATCTAATATAATATACAAACAACATAAATATGTGGTTATTTTTTATTGGGGGGGATGTGTGGCTGTTAATATATGTGTTTTTAGAAAGCACATTAATCATTAGTTTACATAATACATATGATTAAAAATATTATACCGCATATTTTTTATTTAGCATAACATTTTGTGGTGGACATAGAGCCATATTATTTTCTAAAATACACATGAACTTTAAATTTGCTTCTATGTCAATACCTTCATCTTTGGTGTAGGCAAGTCCTAGCCAATAAATCAATCCATGCGATTAATTACTTGAAAACCGAATCCTCGTATTTATCTCCTAGAAATCCTCTCTCCTCCCTCACGCCTCGCCCAAAGTGGACTTGTAGAGTTGTAGAAAAAATAATTGCCGTTGGTTGCGGCGAACAAGCAGATTATTAATCACAAAAGTTAATTAAGAAAATTATACATGGAAGCAAGTCCACAAATGATGCATGCATGCAGCGCAGTTCCCCGCATACGCAGCTCACAAACGACAAGACCTATACCTTTTGTGTTTACTCCTGATGGAAGGGCTCCAGACGCCAACTTCTATGGCGTTTGGCTTTGCCACTTCGGCGCCAGCTGGGTAAGTGTGGGCCAGGCTCAAACGCCGTCATCCCTGGCATCTCGTGTGCAAGCCAAACGCCAGGCATGTTGGCGTAACCAGAAAAGATCAATTTCGAAATTCTTTTACAAACGGGGTTAGTTCTTGATTAAGTTAGGAAAAAGGTCAAAACAGTAATTTCGTCCCCAACAGCAAACCGGTGTAACACACACCCACATGCATGCCAGCAGCTTCGTCCCAACTCCCAAGGAAACAAATGTCTATCACACCTTCCATTGCGGCACACGATACAGCATCAATTATCAAAGGAACCTATTGGCACGTACTAATCTAGTAGTGCTCCTACTATGCATTCCACCCGGCCGACACCCACATCAACGCATGCAGGGAACTAGCACACACCGATGTCAACCAGTCTGAGCTGTGAGGTTACCCCCCACGTCTCCGCTTGACTTTGCTCTCCAAGGTAGTGTAAAGAAGTCATTATTCCATGCGAGCAAGTTTGTCGCTGTTCGAATTCGAACTGCATAACGCATGCAGTATTGTGGACTTATAAATAGACCTGAGAAACAGCAAGCTCCCTTCACCCATCGTCCTCCCAAGTTTCACACAAGTAACAGAGGGAGCACAGATACGTTCGGCCATAGCGAAGATGGCTAAGCTTGCCGCATTGGCTATGGTAGCGCTGCTTGGCTGCGTGGCGCGGACGTGCCACGCTTCAGGGTATGGTGGGTATCCCAGCCCAGGCACGCCTAGCAGCTACCCTCCACCTCCACCCAGCACCACCCCGCCTAGCCCGAGCCCTCCTCCTGCTGCGCCGGCGCTCGCGATCAGACACTACTATAAGACCTGCTACAAAGCCGAAGAGATCGTGAGAGATTCAGTGAGGAAGGCGGTGTACGCCAACCGCGGCAT
>NW_025258416.1:0-1766 GCF_018294505.1 Triticum aestivum
ACATAAAAGACTTGTATGCTAATGATCCATCTTTTGTACCTCATTATGCTAAATGTTTGACGCATACATCTTGGGAAAAATATTACATCAAGGATGGTTATCTTATGAGAGCTAACAAATTATGCATTCCCGAGTCTTCTCTTCGTTTGCTACTTTTGCAAGAGGCTCATGGAGGTGGCCTCATGGGACACTTTGGACGCGACAAGACTTTCGCAACGCTCTCCAAGAACTACTTTTGGCCCAAGATGTTCTGCGACGTCTCACGCTTCACCACCCGATGCTCTACATGTCGCAAAGCTAAGTCTAAAGCTCAATCTCATGGTCTTTACATGCCTCTTCCTATTCCTTATCAACCTTGGGAAGACATTAGTATGGATTTTGTACTTGGTTTGCCTAGAACTCAAAATGGAAAGGATTCCGTGTTTGTTGTTGTGGACCGATTTTCTAAGATGGCACATTTTATTCCTTGCAACAAGATAGACGATGCTTCACATATTGCAAATCTCTTTTGTAGGGAAATCTTGCGCCTCCATGGAATACCAAAGACAATTGTCTCCGACCGTGACGTCAAGTTCTTGGGTTACTTTTGGAAGACTCTATGCGCCAAGCTCGGAATCAAGCTATTGTTCTCATCCGCATACCATCATCAAACCGATGGCCAAACGGAGGTGACAAACCGGACACTATCCACTCTACTTCGCGTGTTGATCAAGAAGAACATCAAGTAGTGGGAGGCGTGTCTACCCATCACCGAGTACGCCTACAACCGCGCAAGACATTCGACTACCGGCAAGTCCCCCTTCGAGGTCGTCTACGGCTTCAACCCGCTGTCCCCATTGGACATCCTACCTTTCCCTCTACAAGAGCGCACCAACATGGATGCGAGTGAACGAGCAAGCTACATCAAGAAGATGCATGAAGATACAAGAAACATCATCGAGCGCCATGTACATCGACTAGCAACCAAGCTCAACGTCAACAAACAACCCATGATCTTCAACATAGGTGATCTCGTGTGGCTACACCTTCGCAAGGACCGCTTCCCAAACGAACGCAAGTCCAAACTACTACCTCGAGCCGATGGACCATTCAAGGTGCTCGCATGCTACAACAACAACGCCTACAAGATTGAACTCCCACGAGACAAGTACAACGTGAGCGACATCTTCAACGTCAAAGACCTCTCGCCTTTCCATGGTGATGAAGATCTTGATCTGAGGTCGGATCCTTTCAAAGGGAGGGGAGATGATGCGGAGCATCCTTCCATCATCCCCATGGACTCTACATCAACACATCCACCCCCACAAGGACCCATGACAAGAGCTAGAGCACGTGCTTTGGAAACCAAGGTGAACTCCTTCCTACTAGACTTCCATATGGACACAAATGGAACATGTATACTACCTCACCAAAATATGCTATGCATCCTTAGGTATGAAATGGAACATCACCAAGGAGCTCAGGAGCATCCCCAAGGAGAAGGAGAACCACCCCAAGGACATAAGGATCAAGAAGGAGTGCAGCAGCCGCAAAACAGCATGTCCCAGGTGACCCCGTGCGCACGGGCCCCAGAGACCCCGTGCCCACGGGCTACATAGGAACCCGACGCTGGAGCACCCCGTGCGCACGGGCCCCAGAGACCCCGTGCCCACGGGCTACATAGGAACCCGACGCTGGAGCACCCCATGTTTAGGGTTAGCAAACTATTGGATGATATCTTGGTGAGCTTTGCTCCATTACCTTGCCTCTTTGAGGATCAAGACCCC
>NW_025258417.1:0-1766 GCF_018294505.1 Triticum aestivum
AGAGGCTCGACGGAGTGGTGGAACGTGGGTGGATGTAATTTGATAAAATCACTGAGTGACACCACGTTAGTCCTCTGATGGTGTGCTGTGTTCTGTTCAATACGCTCCAACAAACGGTTGGTCTCCCGCTTGTTTCTCTCAGCTTCCATCATAACCTCGGCTAGGGAAGGAGGATGAGGCAGATTTGCATCCCTGACTTCACTGCCTTCGGCCTGCTCTTGAGGAGCAGGGTTAGTGCGCGTGTTGACCATCCTAGGTAAACAAGACAATGATTTAGTCAGAATGATAAAATTCCGACATAGGATTCAAAATGTAAGGAATAACTCGAAATGCAAGATGATCATCCGTATGACATGGTAGATACAGAAACTGCTTCTTTATTCCATCGTCATACACACCATACAGGGTTTAGTACAAGACCAAATAAAGTACTATTACGGTGAAAAGAGGATTACATCTCATCGGAGGCATCCCAAGCTCCTATACATTATTTTTCTACACCTCCGGAAAGAGTACAAACTAGGTCATATCCCACGAGTCACGCGGGACGATAGACGACACAGATAGTGCGAACTAGTGATACTACCACTAACTCAGACCGATCCGTAGTAGTCCTCGTAGAAGTCACCCCCATAGCCTGGAAGCTCAACATGATCATCCGGAAACAGACGACCTCGCGGAGCTTGTGGACCATAGGGACTAGGATGAGGTCTTGGACCAACAGACGGTGGCCTGCGGGGACCGCGAGGTGGGGTGATGCCTCCTACATCACGCCAACCCATCACGTCTGGCAGAGCAGATCTCACAGGGTAGAGATCGCGCATATCCGAATATCCGGCTTGCACCGCCGGTGCAAACCGAGTCAATGTGGCCCAGTGGTTAGCACGGGTATTGAAAAGCTCTAACCTCAAGGCCCGATTTTCACGGTCCTTATCCTCGAGCATCTCAGCAGTGGTGCGAGTCCGTGAATCCTCCTGAGTGGGGTCAGCATAGATAGCCTGAAGATACCCTTGTGCTCCCGGAAGTGATCCTGGCATATACCGGAAATCAGAATCCCGAAATAGACCAGATCTGACTCGCATGATGGTCATCATAGAGTAGGCGGCGTCCTGCACAGCCATCTCAATAGTAACCCCGAGTCCATAGGAGCAGTGAAGGGGCTCAGTGGACCCAGGATAAGATGGAAATATCCTGACAGTGCAGAGATACTGGCTTTGATTAAAGTCTCGGAATTGCTCTTCGACCGTGTACTCAGGATACCAACGGTATCCAGCCTCAGTCATTACCCTGACCAACATGGCAGTATGGCCGGGTACATCTAGGCATCGAGTCAGGCGAACCACTTGATTGAGGTCGCGAGTGGCCATCTGAAAGCACAATCATAATGCAAAGGCATTAGAATTTCTAGCAAAATTTCGGCAGCATAACAGCTGTAAATGCTCAAGAAGGATTTTGAGACATTTGACAAAGGATTACAAACACACTCATCATCATCATATCAAGTTCTGAGTCCATCCTAGCAACATAATGTGGTAGTAGAATTGAACTAGGCTTGTATTCATCAAACTTATAAGGTACTACTGATTAGTAACACGTGATCCTGATAGGGAGAATAGATCCTAATTCCTTAACCCCCGGTGGAAGAATAGACTGACTCAGATCAGAAAGTCATTAGATAAAGGAGTAAAAAGAGCCTTACGTTCCAACCCACAAACAATTCCCCTACATATAACTAAAGAATTTCTAGACTCAACATCGACCAGTTT
>NW_025258418.1:0-1766 GCF_018294505.1 Triticum aestivum
AGGGTGTCAGTTTAGGAAAGTTTCTATCACTTGTACAGCATGCTCCGACCTGTCTTTCCTTCAATCGGTTTTCCTGGCGCGTGACACACTACTCCTAGTCTCAACCAAATCATTCGTAGAAGCTGGGCAGGCCGTAGGATGGGCATCCAACGGCTGAGGGCAAGGCAATTAATTCTCACGAGAAATTAAGTAATACATTATGTGGTGCTAGCTGTTCGTACCACCTTCCCGTCTCCGCGTTTTGCCCACCATTCCTCCTTTCCATTTGTACATGGCCGCCACCGTATAAGTTGATGCAATCCATCCCAGGCCCTCTCCAACCTCCAGCCCAAACCCTGGCCGCAAGCCCGCAACCATCCTAGGGACAACCTCCCTGCAGCCGCCGCCGTTTCCTCCATGGAACCAGCGATTGGCCGGCCATTCTATGGCTTCATTCCCGGCGCCGACGCCAGCGGCCATCAAAGGTCCGTAATTCAATTAGATGTTCTGGCTTGTGGATCTATTTTCTGGTTGCTTTGTTGATATAATCTCGGCTGATTGTAACTCGTTAGATCTCATCTCATGAATATGTTGTATGCACGCGTGTTTGGTTTCAAATTATGCTCTAGTTAAGCTAAGCGTAGATCCGCTGAATCGATTTGCAGTATCATCCCAATGGCCGATGAGGGGAACTGGGACGACCTCCTGCACGAGCTTGTGTCCAAGGTGTCGGAGATCCTGCTGCGCTGGGACGTGACGGACTTCGTCCGCCTGAGAACCGTCAAGCAGTGGAGGGACGCCGTCACGGCCTAGAAGCTAATGGGCAGGAATCCGGGTTTCTTCCCACACCACTGGAAGATGCTGCATATCCATGGTGAGCAAGCCAGGTTCGTGAACGTCCTCACCGGCGCCTCCATCCGGGTCAAGATCCCTCAGGATCACAGTCAAGTCATCGCCAGCGCCGACGGCTGCTTGCTCTTGGCCTCGGCCACGCACAAGGTGTGCCTGTTCAACCTGGTGACAGCAGCCGCCGCCGACCTGCCCATGCCCTTCTTCTGGATTAGGGCGAACTGCATTACGGTAGCAGGGGATATCCAGGCCGCAGGAATCATCTACGACAGCGAGGGTGAGGACGACGTTGTTCCCACTCCCACGATGGTGCTCCTCGTGGCGCTGTTTTCCATTGATATGGTCAAGTACGCCAGGCCCGGCGACACCGTGTGGCAGTGGCGATACTTCGCCCCAAACGAGGACGGCGAGCTTCCGTTGTTCGATGGCGAGGGCGGCCTCTCCCTAGGCGGCCGCTTCTACGTCCCTTCCCTCACGGGGGACGTCCACAAGTTGGAGCTCCACCCATAGCCTCACTTCGTGTACGTGGCCAGGCAGGACCGCAGGAGCCGACTTATGATCAGGTAGTCACTTAAACCTGAGGTCCTACCTGGTGCCGCCTGTCGATGCAGGGATACTAGTGGTGGTTCGTAGGTTGGAGAACCACATCAGCTACGTAGTAGCCGCATCCCATGTGTTCCAGGTGAACCTCACAGAGGGCACCCTTACCCTACTGCAGGAAAAGAAGGACATTGGCAATCTGAGTATTTTCCACCGATGGTTGATACCGATCGGACCGAAAAGTGCTCGCATGACATACAATATTAATGGCTATATATAGTATGCTATATATTGAGTGTGCCTCGAATTTCTGTTGGATGGACTATGCTATTTTGTCCTAACCTATTGCATAGCTTGTCCAATCGACATGTTTTTTTCTCAACAAGAATGCAATCCAT
>NW_025258419.1:0-1766 GCF_018294505.1 Triticum aestivum
CGTACGTGTGTTGAACGCGGAGGTGCCGTACGTTCGGCACTCGGTCATCGGTGATTTGGATCACGGCGAGTACGACTCCGTCATCCACGTTCATTGGAACGCTTCCGCTCGCGATCTACAACGGTATGTAGATGCACTCCCTTCCCCTCGTTGCTAGTAGACTCCATAGATGCATCTTGGTGAGCGTAGGAAAATTTTAAAATTATGCTACGATTCCCAACAGTGGCATCATGAGCCAGGTCTATGCGTAGTTACTATGCACGAGTAGAACACAAAGCAGTTGTGGGCGTTGAGTTTGCCAATTCTTCTTGCCGCTACTAGTCGTTTCTTGTTTCGGCGGCATTGTAGGATGAAGCGGCCCGGACCGACCTTACACGTACGCTTACGTGAGACAGGTTCCACCGACTGACATGCACTAGTTGCATAAGGTGGCTAGCGGGTGTCTGTCTCTCCTACTTTAGTCGGAACGGATTCAACAAAAAGGGTCCTTATGAAGGGTAAATAGAAATTGGCAAATCACGTTGTGGTCATACGTAGGTAAGAAACGTTCTTGCTAGAAACCTACAAACCACGTAAAAACTTGCAACAACAATTAGAGGACGTCTAACTTGTTTTTGCAGCAAGTGATATATGTGATATGATATGGCCAGAAGATGTGATGAATGATATATGTGATGTATGAGATTGATCATATTCTTGTAATAGGAATCACGACTTGCATGTCGATGAGTATGACAACCGGCAGGAGCCATAGAAGTTGTCTTTATTATTTTGCATGACCTGCGTGTCATTGAATAACGCCATGTAATTTACTTTACTTTGTTGCTAAACGGTTAGCCATAGAAGTAGAAGTAATCGTTGGCGTGACAACTTCATGAAGACACAATGATGGAGATCATGATGATGGAGATCATGGTGTCATGCCGGTGACGAAGATGATCATGGTGCCCCGAAGATGGAGATCAAAGGAGCATGATGATATTGGCCATATCATGTCACTATTTGATTGCATGTGATGTTTATCATGTTTTTGCATCTTATTTGCTTAGAACGACGGTAGCAAATAGGATGATCCCTTATAATAATTTCAAGAAAGTGTTCACCCTAACTGTGCACCGTTGCGAAGGTTCGTCGTTTCGAAGCACCACGTGATGATCGGGTGTGATAGATTCTTACGTTCGAATACAACGGGTGTTGACGAGCCTAGCATGTACAGACATGGCCTCGGAAAACACGCAATACACTTAGGTTGACTTGACGAGCCTAGCATGTACAGACATGGCCTCGGAACACGGAGGACCGAAAGGTCGAGCATGAGTCGTATAGAAGATACGATCAACATGGAGATGTTCACCGATCTTGACTAGTCCGTCTCACGTGATGATCAGACACGGCCTAGTTGAGTTCGGATCATGTTTCACTTAGATAACTAGAGGGATGTCTATCTGAGTGGGAGTTCATTAAATAATTTGATTATATGAACTTAATTATCATGAACTTAGTCTAAAATCTTTACACTATGTATTGTAGATCAAATGGCCCACGTTGTCCTCAATTTCAACGCGTTCCTAGAGAAAACCAAGCTGAAAGATGATGGCAGCAACTATACGGACTGGGTCCGGAACCTGAGGATCATCCTCATAGCAGCCAAGAAAGATTATGTCTTAGAAGCACCGCTAGGTGAAGCACCAATCCCTGAGAACCAAGACGTTATGAACGCTTGGCAGCAGCGTGCTGATGATTACTCCCTCGTTCAGTGCGGCATG
>NW_025258420.1:0-1766 GCF_018294505.1 Triticum aestivum
TATGAGTGTATCTGGCTCTGTATCCAAGAACTTGAGTAACGACACTAACTTCTTTTTCAGTCGCCTTGATCCATTCTTGGTTTCAGTCGAGTGAATTTCTTTACTTGAAAAGTTTCGAGTGACGGTGTGGATGAGATCCCCCGTCTGACAAGTTGTTCTGCTGCTCCCGGATTTTGTGGGATTCGAATTTTGAGAAGCGTGCGGGGCGGAGGAGGCCGCAGCAATCGGACGAGATAGGGCAGGAATGCCTCGATATCCGCGCCACCTTTTTCGCCATGTATCGCGCGCGCGACTGTTGCGGGATTTGACAGGATCGCCCGGGCCTACAAGTCAGTCACTCGGAAGTAACCTCATATAAGGCGCCGGACGGAGGTTTTTGAACAGTGCGTTCTCATTTCCTCCTCTCTTCCCCAGACTTATCCGCCGCGTCCGCTTCTGTCTCAGTGAAGCTGTCCCGTGTGCATCTCGCCGGCGATGATGGTGAAAGAGAAGACGGCGGCCCTGGAGCGGGCGAAGAAAGCGATGGCGAAGGCGAAGGGAAGGGTGACCAGTCGAGGCGGATCTTCATGGAGGGTCGGCCTACCGCAGGGCTGAATCCAGGGTGACTGGATCCGCTCGACGATTCGTCAAGCAGATCTTGACGACCTGGCCGATGGAGGACTGATCCCCCATGGATCGGCGCGGCTCCCAGGGAAGGAGTCTGAGCCGCAGCCTCAGGAGGGTGAGTGCGTTCTCTTGGCCACCCATGTCGACCGTGGGTTTTCTTTGCCGCCTCACCCTTTCTTTCGGGTATTTCTGAATTTCTTTGGGGCGCAACTCCACCACTTCACACCCAACACCATCGTGTACCTCGCTGCTTTCGTGTCTTTGTGCGAGAATTTCTTGGGTTGCCGGCCTGATTGGGGTCTTTTCAAGCACATCTTCACCTGTCGCTCCCAGACGGTGAAAAAGGCCAATCCGAGTGATGAGAGAACACAAGTGATTCATATGTGTGGGGGTCTTGGGGTGCAAATGAGGGGAAAAAGCTCTTTTCTGACCATGATCCTGCCCGACTCGGTCCATGGATGGCAGTCCACCTGGTTCTACTACAAAGACCAGCCGAATCCAGGGCAGTCGACCGGGCTCCCTTCTTTTTCCATGGAACGAGTGAGGAAGCCTTCCTCTTTGAAGGTGATCCCGGAAGAGAAGGCGCAGGTTAAGGTGCTGGTCGAGCGTGTCGTCCAGCTTATCCATGACGGGGTGACCGGCATGGACCTCTTGGAGGTCTTCCTCCTCCGACGCATCCAGCCGCTTCAAGCTCGAGACCATCTGATGTGGTTGTATTCTGGCACTGAGGACACCACTCGGATTCACCCGGAGGAGATTGACGATGCCACGCTGGAGAGGTGGCTAGCGAGCATCACAGGGAACAAAGACAACCCCCGAGGAGCCAGGAGGATTCCTCCACTCGACCAATCATACGAAGTAGACAAGGTCCAATTCTGCATCTCTGACTGTGATCCTGATTTCTTCATTTTGTTTGCTTAAAGTCAGTCGACTAACTTTTGTCTTGTTTGTTGTCTTCCAGGCCACGACTGAGATGTACTCGATGCCCAACGGGGCGCAAGAACAGGCCGAGGAGGGAGAAGCGAGCGGAGTTGAAAGTGAGGAGGAGTGGCAATTTGATGGTGAGGGGGAAGAGGATGACGACGGCTCCAGCGAAGATGAGGAGGAGGAAGTCGATCCTCCTCGCACGGAAAGGTGATCCAAGCTCGCCCACGACCCCG
>NW_025258421.1:0-1766 GCF_018294505.1 Triticum aestivum
CATGGCCAAGTTGTTGAGTGTGGTGCGGTGGCCATCTGTCTGCAGCGGGGAAGCAAATCTCAGGCGGCGAACGACAGTGTAGCGGGAACAGCTCTGGTGCGGTGGACGATTGCGACAGTGGAGCCGCAGCAGTGAGGCGCAGGACGGTGTGGTCGGAGTGGTTCTGGTACGGCGCATGTCGGCGTTGGCATCGTGGAGGCAGCTCTGCCTCGGCTTCAGCTGCTAAGTCCTTGAGGGTGTTGCAGTTGCGGTTGTGTTGGACGACGACGTCGGGGTACCGGCTCTGGCGTGATGGAGGAGGGCGGCGGTGGATTGGCCGCTATGGGGTGGAGGACGGAGGAGGCTGGGGTTTCGCGGCTGGTGGAGAGGGCGTTTTCGCGCCCATGGAGTATGAATGGGGAAACGGAGGGAGGCGGGGAACTAAGGGGGAACAATGTTTCAGTTTGAGACGCGCTTGTTTGAAATTTGGGGAAAGTTACAAACTTTGCCCCCGTCTAAAATTTCGGACATATTGCGGGTTGGGGGTAGGACAGTCATGTCAGGTGTCCCAAATGTGGGTGGCATAGATTTCAGCCGAGCGCATGGGTAGGCGCCCACGGCGTTTGAATTTTTCTTTGGCGTCTTGGTGAAGTTACAAACCTACTCCGGTTTAGACCTTTGGACATCGGGCCGATAGGCTACACGGGCCAGAGTCAGGACAGTAATTTCCTACCACCAAAACATTAGTCTCGCGCGGTTTCGGGTGACCAGAGGCCTATTTGGCACTTCGTTCAATATTTGGGAGCAGAAGCATTAACGTTCTCGGTTCTCTTGAATTGAACTTTCAGGATTTGTCAAACTTCACAAATCTTTACTCTTGAAAATCCTAAAGCTACGATTATTTTGGAATGGAGGGGGTACATTTGAATATACATTGTACACGAGTATATATTAAAAAATATGCAACTTACCTCAGTTCATGCATGGTTCCAGATATAATCTCCTTGGTTGCAAAAGAAAAAGTTAGATATGCGTATGAATATATATAGCATGGTCAAACTCACAACAAAGATTGATGCCCCCTTTTACATCTCATTTACAAATGCCATTATCTCGGGTTCAAATAGATGAATGCACTTCCTATGAATTCGAATCTTCGAAACCCCTTTATGTTGAATTTGACATGTATTCTATTTCGTAGCTAGCAATTTGGAATGTATCCATGCAAGTGACAAATGTATAAAGTGCTTCACACTAACAACATGGAGTGCACTAACTAATGTTTATATATGAACTGCAAAAGCATCCATTGCATGTATTTCAAACCGCTCTCACTCTATGGATCGATAATATGAAATAAACACATGCACATGCTAGAATTCAATTGCAGTTGAAGAAAGAGCCTACTCCTGGTATTGTATATTAGTGATAGGGGTGTGTACAAAGTACACGTGAATACCAGGCATTGTGCATGTGTGTATACTATCGACGAACTAGCCCCCAAGCTTGTATAACATACTAAGGGCCTAGGGTTACAAATCATATATAGTCGGCTTATCACCAGTGGGGATAGAGTCCTCCGCGACTCTGGTAGCTTCGTGTTGTACGCCGAGTCCTCCACATGGGTCTTTGTATAACACGTCTCGGTCCAACCTATATGTGGCACAGGATGGAACTGACCCATGAATCTTCATGTTGACCCACCACAACTAAAAATGATGTGCCCACCACACCACACACGCAATTGGCCAATAAGAAAATAAGCATATTTAATAGTACAACGGTAT
>NW_025258422.1:0-1766 GCF_018294505.1 Triticum aestivum
CCCCCCTCGGGACTGCGACTGCATGTCTTCAACGCAATTGCATGTTTTGTCAAGGGGGGAGTGGTGCGTGTGTAGGGGAGGAGCTTTATATGTCTTCCACTAGGCACATAACTGCAACTGCCGCACTCGATATGGCTTCAACGCGTTTGCAATTTAGGAGTTGTTTGGTTTCCTGCACTAATTTTTTCCCTGATGGTGTCATAGACCGGGGGTGGCTCACCATTGGGAGCCCGGAAGCAAGCCTGCCAGTAGGCCCAAGGGGCCCACCACTTATCCAACAACAGGAGGGAGCCCAGAGAAAGGGGGCGACATATCCCCAAGTTGGTGGCAGCGGCCACCTAGATCGCATTTCCCTTAAAACCCTAGGCTCCACCGAGTATATAAGGGGAGGCGAGAGTTCTCTCGTTCCAAGGCTCTACTCTCCATATAATAACTCTCAATAGCAATCTCCAGCAACATCATTGTAACCCCTCGCACGAGGTATCCCCACCATGAATAGCAACAACAAGCAGGACGTAGGGTATTACTCTCTAGAGGCCCGAACCTGGATAAACTCCCTGTGCGACCTCCGATCTATGACTTCCAGTTATGCTAGGCGCCCTACCAAGGTATCTGACAGTTTTCTGCATTGTCAGTTGGAGCACAGGCCGCGTCAGCTGGAGACTAATCTCAGATTGGTTCTTCCTCATCCTCCATCGACCTCCTGCCGGGGGAGATCCTTACCTTTGGCTTCCTCACCTTCATCGCCGATTGGATAGGCCGGGGCAACATCAACCCATCGGCCTACCCTATCTACACGATCTACATCGGCGTCGTGACCTTCATCATTAGCATCGTGGCCTTCATCATCATCGTCGGCGGTGCGGCAGAGCGTGGGCAAGACGGTTGTTGTGTCCTGACTAGAGGCATGCCCAAGTGTTGCATATTTGCAGCACTTGGAGTTGTATTTTATGGTTGCCAAAAAAATACAAAAAAATTGTGGTTGGACATTTGTTGAAGGCCTTTTTTGCCCCCTCGTGCCCAAAAGACGGCTCGTGCCCAATTGGAGATGCTCTTAGAGCATCTCTAACAAAGGCGCTAAATAAGTCACATGCCTGAAAAACGGCTTCTTAGCGCGCGCGGCCGAATCGGCAACTCCAGCAGACGCGCAAAAATCATACGTGCGCTAAAAACCATTTAGCACGCCGAGCAGAGCTTGCTGCTTTTTTCGAGCGTCCGCTACCGCGCGTTGTACAGCGACTCGCCCGCGCGAATGTCCACAACCGCCGGATCTGAAATATCCACTCGCGCGCGCGACTTCCCTATCCTCTCCGGCGACCTGCAGGCGCTTCCCCCCGTCGTTCCCCATCGCGCGCGCCGCTTCCTCCTCTTCCCCGGTGGCCGCCGCTGCTTCCTCCGCCGCAACCACCCCTCGAGCGCTCCGTTCCACCGACGAACAGCCCCCTGTGGGGGTTTGCAGCTTGGCGCCCACAAGGTGTTTGACAAAACGCTTGCAAGGTATATATTGCTTCTAACTTCATTTTTGTAGATGAATTTGGAGCATGTTGTTTGTAGTGTTAAATTTTAGTTTGAATTCAAATTTGTAGATGAGTTCGTCCCACGATTCTTCCGATGAAGAAATTGATCTTCAAGAGGAGGAGGATCTCGCAATGGTCCTAGCTATGCACATCAACAAAAAGCCGAAGCATGGTGGTTCTGTTTTTGGTCATCAGAAATTGTGGAGGGAAAGGATCGATGCCCACAACAAATTGATGAGGAACTATTTA
>NW_025258423.1:0-644 GCF_018294505.1 Triticum aestivum
CCGGCGGCCACGTGCTTTGCGGGTCGGCGCGGGGGAGCTGCAGTGGTGGGGCGCGGGGGAGCTGCATTGGTGGGCGGGGCGGGGGAGCTGCAGTGGTGGGGGGCGCGGGGGCGGCGGGGGTGGAGTCCGGCAGGGGTCGGGGCGGCGGCGTCGTGGGTCGGGTCAGCGCTCGGGTGGATCTGGCGAGGGAGAGGGACGAAGGGGATCTGGCGAGGGAGAGGGAGCAATTAGCTAGGGGTGAAGCTTACTAATGGCGCACCCCGTAGCGGTGCGCCATTAGTATTTCTTTTAGATAGCAATGGCGCACCCACGATCGGTGCGCCATTAGTAATCTTTTTTTTATATAGCAATGGCGCACCAGCTAGAGGTGCGCCATTAGTAATCTTTTTTATATAGCAATGGCGCACCAGCCAAAGGTGCGCCATAAGTAATAATTTTTTATAAAAACAGTAATAATTTTTTGAAAATATCATCAAATTTGTTATTTGAAAATATTTATGAATATGAAAAAATATCATCAATTTATTATTTGAAAATATCATCAAATTTGTTATTTGAAAATATAATCAAATTTGTTTTTCTTTTGCAATTTTAGTTGCATTCATTTGTGACGGTGGAGCGGGCCGGAGAGGGTGCGGGGGGTC
>NW_025258423.1:654-1766 GCF_018294505.1 Triticum aestivum
GTCGGCGGCGGTGGAGCAGGGGAGGGTGCGGGGGGTCGGCGGCGGCGGCCGGTGGAGCGGGGGAGAGGGTGCGGGGGGTGCTCGGCGGCGAGGGGGACCGGATCTGGCGAGGTGGGATAGCGATCGAGATCGAGTGTCCATGAAATTTAAAAATATTCATGAGTTCAAAAAGTGCCCATGAAATACAATCGAGAAATGAAGGCTACAATTTAAATACAATCGATCTTAGCTAGCTATCTGTTCACAATCTTCTTGCCCTTATTTTTCGTAAATGGAGTTCTTCTCTTGAACGGATGTCCTTTAGGTAGGGTGGTCCTGCTTCTTCTTGTGGTGTATGCTGATACTTCATCGTCGTCGTCATGTTTCATCTTTGGGTCGCGGTACTTGTCGAAGTCTTGCTCATTGGCGACTCCATCCATTCCGATGATCTTCCTTTTGCCTCTCCTCACGACAACACGACTGGGCTTTGACGGGTCGGTAATGAAGAAGCATTGGTCCACTTGGGAAGCCAGTACCCATGGCTCATTTTTCGCGGTGACGTTCGCGCCTGCGGTCTTGGATTTGGCTTCGGGTATAACCATGGTGGTGAAATACCGGTCTTCTTTTATGACGCTCTTGGCCCATCTGACACGGAACATCGGGACCTTCTCTCTAGCGTAGCTCAACTCCCAGATCTCCTCGATCCTTCCGTAGTATCTGTCCTTGTCGTTACCGGTGTAGGATTCCATCGTTACCCCGGAGTTCTGATAACCATCGCTCTTCATGTCCTTGTCCTCGGTGTAGAATGTGTAGCCGTTGATATCGTACGCCTCATACGTCATCAGGTTGTGCTCGGCGCCCTGTGACAAGGCGAATATGAGTTGTTCTTCCGCGGAAGAATCCTCATGTAAAGGGTACGACAGAAGCTTCTGCTTGAACCAACGCGTGAAACATGAGTTGTGCTCTTTGATTATATCTCCGTCCGTCCTCTGTTGGCCTCGGTCATTGTACGTCTTCTCAATAAAGGTTTTGTGCTCTACCACCCAAGGATCGACCACGTCTATGTGTTGTAGCGCGACTAGGTTTGCTCTTTCAAAGTCGGCAAGTCGACCCTCGAAGTCGACATGCATTTC
>NW_025258424.1:0-1766 GCF_018294505.1 Triticum aestivum
CTAGGGACCGAGGCGACAGGAGGTGCGATGCTGCCCGAGAGGTGGGGGGGGGGGGCACTTGCAAGCTGCACGAGTGGAAAGGTGTTTGGGCGAGGATGCGCAAGGTGTGGGGAGTAAGTAGCTGAGCAGCCAAATCAGACGGCCTACGCAGCTTGCATCTGACGGCTAGTGCGCGATCGACCGAAATTTGGGCCGGCCGACCAGCACCAAGCACTGCCCTTTATTTATTGCATGATTATATACACTTGATTATAGTTTGGTTTTGCAATAAGATAAGTTAAATCCAATTATAATGCAAGAAATTACATTTAGCAAAAGAACTGATTTATAATACACAAATAAACATGCACAACGCATCAAGAAGAAAAAAGCACCACAATCGTCGGTCACTAAAAGAACAACATGAGACCAGTCGCGACAACAGCCAGACCAAGCCGCGCCACCGCAGACTGATCAATGCCAGCCGTCGTGGCTGAGCTTAATACAGTCTCAAACCGGCACCGGAGCCGCTTCCCCGTCCCTCGGCACCGTTGTACTGTCCGCACTGCCTTCAACCTCACGTTGACTTGAACCTTCATACCGGCACCACAATGCCCTGGGACCCCGCAGATGAAGTACCGCGTCCCAATGGCTGCAAGTGGGACGACATCGTTGCCGGTCAAGAACGTCGCAATGGGGCTGGAGCTGTTGCAGGCGTCGTACCCAGCCTTTCTCACCTCCACAACATTGTGCACGGTGGTGGAGTACTGAAACTGGAGCTCATCGCCGATGATGAACCTAGTTCTCGAAGCCCACAAGGTGTAGTTGGTCTGTTGGTCCCATGATCCGGCCGGCGCGCCCACCGTGTGACTGGCGCCGAGTACCATCCTGAGCATGGCCACGGCCACGGTGACCAGGATAAGAACTTTAGCCCCCATGGATTAAACTAGCTAGCTAACTGAAAAGATCGGAGCTAGAAGCTAGCACTAGAGAGAATTTTGATAGGATCCAAAGAAGTTGCAGAGAGAAATGGCTGCACGATGGAATGTGCTGTAAGATCGTTGATGCCACTATGTCGAAATATATAGGCCATGGACTGGTTCGAGCTAGGATCATCAGGTGTAAGCGCGTTCATCAGGTGAGGTATGGTAGGTCTAAGATGCATGAATATGAGTAATAGTACTCCCAGATGAATTTAGAAACATGTTGGTGCGTGCATGCTTGGCTCGCCTATTATACTATGATAATCTAATAATGATGACGATGGGATCCGTAGCCGAGAGTAGACTGGGTCTGGCGGCAAACCCTCTGGCTGCTATCGATCTGGTGCCCTAGCGTGTTAAACATTAATTATTTGAACATAATCTTTGATTGAAGTTATGGACGTATTGGTGCGCGTGTGCATATTCCTACCGCACGATAATTGATTTATTAAGATGTATGTCACTGTAAAAATTGGAAAATATAGAACGTAATCATCTTTTCTCAAGAGTACACAAATTACGTACCATAGCTTTATTATATACTCCCTCCGTTCCAAATTAGTTGACTTGAATTTGTCTAAATACAGAAGTATCTATACTTGTTTAGTGTCTAAATACATCCGTGTCTAGGTAAATATGGATCAAGTAATTTGGAATGGAGGGAGTAGAAGGCAGGATAACACTTACAAAAAGGGAAGTAATAGGCGTTGGTCGACTAAATTTGATCAAGATCGGTCACCATGCGTGCCATTGTAATGGGCCATCAAGGACAGTTGGTTTCACGAATCGTTCTCTCTCTCTCTC
>NW_025258425.1:0-1766 GCF_018294505.1 Triticum aestivum
CTAGGGACCGAGGCGACAGGAGGTGCGATGCTGCCCGAGAGGTGGGGGGGGGGGGCACTTGCAAGCTGCACGAGTGGAAAGGTGTTTGGGCGAGGATGCGCAAGGTGTGGGGAGTAAGTAGCTGAGCAGCCAAATCAGACGGCCTACGCAGCTTGCATCTGACGGCTAGTGCGCGATCGACCGAAATTTGGACCGGCCGACCAGCACCAAGCACTGCCCTTTATTTATTGCATGATTATATACACTTGATTATAGTTTGGTTTTGCAATAAGATAAGTTAAATCCAATTATAATGCAAGAAATTACATTTAGCAAAAGAACTGATTTATAATACACAAATAAACATGCACAATGCATCAAGAAGAAAAAAGCACCACAATCGTCGGTCACTAAAAGAACAACATGAGACCAGTCGCGACAACAGCCAGACCAAGCCGCGCCACCGCAGACTGATCAATGCCAGCCGTCGTGGCTGAGCTTAATACAGTCTCAAACCGGCACCGGAGCCGCTTCCCCGTCCCTCGGCACCGTTGTACTGTCCGCACTGCCTTCAACCTCACGTTGACTTGAACCTTCATACCGGCACCACAATGCCCTGGGACCCCGCAGATGAAGTACCGCGTCCCAATGGCTGCAAGTGGGACGACATCGTTGCCGGTCAAGAACGTCGCAATGGGGCTAGAGCTGTTGCAGGCGTCGTACCCAGCCTTTCTCACCTCCACAACATTGTGCACGGTGGTGGAGTACTGAAACTGGAGCTCATCGCCGATGATGAACCTAGTTCTCGAAGCCCACAAGGTGTAGTTGGTCTGTTGGTCCCATGATCCGGCCGGCGCGCCCACCGTGTGACTGGCGCCGAGTACCATCCTGAGCATGGCCACGGCCACGGTGACCAGGATAAGAACTTTAGCCCCCATGGATTAAACTAGCTAGCTAACTGAAAAGATCGGAGCTAGAAGCTAGCACTAGAGAGAATTTTGATAGGATCCAAAGAAGTTGCAGAGAGAAATGGCTGCACGATGGAATGTGCTGTAAGATCGTTGATGCCACTATGTCGAAATATATAGGCCATGGACTGGTTCGAGCTAGGATCATCAGGTGTAAGCGCGTTCATCAGGTGAGGTATGGTAGGTCTAAGATGCATGAATATGAGTAATAGTACTCCCAGATGAATTTAGAAACATGTTGGTGCGTGCATGCTTGGCTCGCCTATTATACTATGATAATCTAATAATGATGACGATGGGATCCGTAGCCGAGAGTAGACTGGGTCTGGCGGCAAACCCTCTGGCTGCTATCGATCTGGTGCCCTAGCGTGTTAAACATTAATTATTTGAACATAATCTTTGATTGAAGTTATGGACGTATTGGTGCGCGTGTGCATATTCCTACCGCACGATAATTGATTTATTAAGATGTATGTCACTGTAAAAATTGGAAAATATAGAACGTAATCATCTTTTCTCAAGAGTACACAAATTACGTACCATAGCTTTATTATATACTCCCTCCGTTCCAAATTAGTTGACTTGAATTTGTCTAAATACAGAAGTATCTATACTTGTTTAGTGTCTAAATACATCCGTGTCTAGGTAAATATGGATCAAGTAATTTGGAATGGAGGGAGTAGAAGGCAGGATAACACTTACAAAAAGGGAAGTAATAGGCGTTGGTCGACTAAATTTGATCAAGATCGGTCACCATGCGTGCCATTGTAATGGGCCATCAAGGACAGTTGGTTTCACGAATCGTTCTCTCTCTCTCTC
>NW_025258426.1:0-1766 GCF_018294505.1 Triticum aestivum
TGCCGCCGGTGACTCCATCCCGTCCGCCACGTACACGGTCGACGGGAGAGCAGGTCTCCGAAACCACGCCCTTCTGGTTCCTATACGGGGTGAGGGGCGAATAGGTTTTTGGGCAGCGATTACGCGACTGCTCGCTTCCGATCGTCTACTTCCTCTATGTCTGCGTCGCCTTCATCATCACCATGTCCACCGACGCCGACCGTGCCGCCGCCGAGAAAGCTGAAGCCGACAAGAAGGTCGCCGAGGACGCCGCTGCTGCCACCAAAGCCGCGGCCTCTGCGTGGCCTACTGGAGGGTATAACTCGTTTATCCCGCTCCTGATTATTTTCATATTAGCAGTACTAGCAGTATGTGTAGATTTGTCTACTGTTTGCTAAGTACGTGCATGTTTAGATCAGAGTCAGTACGTCATCAACTTAGTCAATGCCATGCTAATGATTTACTCATGGATTAATTTAATCGAGAAATTGCCTATTTACTCAACACTATGCAATTGGAAAAGTGACGCTTTCCTGCCTTCCTTGCGTCAGTGACCAGTGGGGCTTTGGCTAAGGGCCGAACGAGTGGTCAAAGTCATCTGCTTGCCTCCTGGGTGCCGCCGTGACTAGCTGGCCCGGCATCCATCCATCAATCCACCAAAATGTAGCTGCATCCATGCACACGTACGCCATCTTCAACTTTAAGCTCTTCATTGATGACGGCCAGCCAGTAGAGCACTCCCTGCCAAACGGCTCCGTGACCTGCCTGCACACCTCTCATCTCCTCTCCTCGTCCACTCCGCCGGCAGCTTCGAATTCCATCTCAGTGTTTGCTCTGTCCTCGCTTCGCCATGTCGGCCGCCGAGCTAAGGTGCCAGCTTAACGCGCGCATCAGCTACATGGCCACGGTGAGTCGTCCTTCCCCCTCATGTGGTTCTGGGCCGGAATTCGTCCATGATCGCTCTGTCCCCCGGATCGCCGTATGGATGTCTTGCTGACTTGGCCTGATGGGTGGATCCAGGGAATTCTAGACGAGCACTACCAAGAGCTTCAGCCGCCGCAGGACGAGGGATTCGTCCCGAGGTCATCAACATGTTCCTCCACGAGGCCGACATGATGCTCAATGACATCACCAGCCTTCTGTCCGTGCCGTACCACCGCACCAAGCCCTCTGCTTTCCTTAGCCCCATCGTCCTGGGTATTGATTTCGTATCCTCTGCTTAATTTGTGATTCCCTCCTAGGAACCTGCCCATCGTCGACTTCGAAATGGTGGGCAAACTAGTGCACCAGCTCAAGGCGTGCAGCGGCAGGTGATTATATGTTTCCCACACTGCATCGATGTCGATCGTGCCATTGAAATGTATTTGTCATGGGCATACCCCGGTTGTTGTTGTTTGCGCTATCCTGTAACCCTAATTACAAGTGTGGAGCTTAATTGTATTTCATGCCTAACGGAAGTACCGGCATTCATCCAACCACAATGTTGTTATGGCTTGGCCAGAAATTAGAACTTTGTTGTCTTGCGAGCCTTCCTGGAATTAGCGGTATGCTATTCAGCATAACACCGATGGTGATTTCCCGGTCTGTCCATGTTTCTATTAGGATGTGTCGGTGCAGTGTCGTCTGCGGTTGTCGTATATACATAAGTAGAAAAGTTGAGTTTAGTAGTCTTTTATATAATAGAATTGTCTGCATTAATTCCTCTCAATGGCAACACTAAAACGCGTCAAGGAAAACTTTGTCATCTTGCAAAAATTCAAGTACTATTGAATGTGATATTCAGCAAT
>NW_025258427.1:0-1765 GCF_018294505.1 Triticum aestivum
CTTTTTTTTTGGTTCTGTTTCCTTTTCTTCTTTTGTTTTTATTCTATTTCTTTTCTGTTTTCTTTTATTTTAGTTTTATAAAATTACCACTAGTGCCTAATTTGTATTAACCAATAAACTACTACGAGATTAATTCTTAACGCATAATAAAATAGTGTTAGCATTTTATAAATTCAATAGGCCTTTGTTTAATTGTCTTCACTATTGTTTTAATTGTTTTAGGGCCTTTAAACATTTTATCAAAGTTTGGTTGCTCCACCATAATTATCTATGCAATATTTGGTTCACTCCGAACATTTTAGTTTTAATATTTGAAAACTTTTATTGTTTGCCTATTTTTGAATTTGAATTTGAATTGGTTTCGAGCTAACTCGAGATCAGCAACTATAAACGAGGTGACGTGGCATCATTAGCAGAGGATCACTGTAGCTTAATTACCCGGGCGTCACAATTCTCCTCCACTACAAGAAATCTCGTCCCGAGATTTAAGCGGTGGAGTAAGGGGGCGAAGGTGTTGGTAGCGAAAAACCTAACGAGTCTTCTCGGTCTTGGTTGCTCTCCTCGAAGTGGTCGATCCATTACATTGATGTCTTCATTTTTCTACTTCAGGTCATTAAGATGAAGTCGGCATCCTTTCTTCGGAAAATCCATCGTACTAACGAAAGATTAAGGGGGTATACCGAAGAATGGATCTCTGCAGGGTAGATTATTTGATAGACAACAACGAGGAAGGTGGCGGAAAGTAACTCTCGAATTGAAATTCAAGACAATATCGAGAGCAAAGCAAGAAGGTGCAAAAATAGAAGTTTCAAGCGCATAGGCAATCGTTCGTTGCCTGAAGCGAAGTGTGAAAGGGGTTCAGAGCAATGGGAATAAGTATTGCGTCTGATACCAGATTGATGATCTCATCGGAAGGTGGCTCGTGAATTACACACGAGGCCACGCGTGAGGAATAACTTTGGAAACATGAGGGTGTACAGGAGAGTCAGGTTTTCGATCCAGTGGACCTGTGGGTTATGGGCCCACCATGTGGGTTAGAAGTAGGAAGGGCGGAGACGTCTTGCGTGATCATGCAAGCTAGGCATGTCAGGGGGGGTAGCCTGTCAATTATGTCGGCGACAACGTCGATACCAAGGGCGAGGGACGAAGAGAACTACTTTCCTGCTCGTTGAACGAGGCGGACCAATAGCAAAGTTCTCATCCATCGGTGGTTACCGGAATGTCATCAACAATAAAAACAGGGTCTTACTGACAGAGTTGTACATCGGGGTGTTTGCACAAGCAGTGGATTATTACTGCTTATATCATATAGATCATAGCAAAGGTCTAAACAAACCAATGGAAGGAAAAATATGATCATCAGATTAAACAGAACAATGGAAAGGAAAATGTGTTTAAACACATATTTCAGGGGTATATCCTTCCTAATGACAAGCAGAGCATGATATCCATGACAGGATATAAAGTAGAAAACCATTTAGGTAAGGGGGAAGGAATCTCATGATATTACCCATACAACGGTGTTAGGATAAGTGATAAATAGAATTTAGCATCGTGCTTCAAATGTTCCTGTTGAAAATCGGAGTACCATTGACATGCTTCGAGATAGCATTGACATGGTCTTCAGGTGAAGATCAGACTTTGGAAATACGAAGGATCCATCAGGAATAACTTGTAGAATAAGTCTTACAATTTCCTCATGGACGAATGGATAACCTTGCTGAAAAGGAATCTATAATGATAGGTCCTCCAGCCGGGGGGGGGG
>NW_025258428.1:0-1765 GCF_018294505.1 Triticum aestivum
CCCTTAATATCATGCGAAGGAAAAGCGGATCATAGAAGCGTACTGTAGCCTCCTTTATTATGCCAATTATATTTTATTTGCACCTCTATGTTCTCGGAAAACATCTGCCTCCTTTGAGATTATGCAAACTTAGTAATTACTAGTAGTTTTTTAGGGGATTAGTGTAGTTAGTAGTTAGTACTCCCTCTGTAAACTAATATAAGAGCGTTTAGATCACTATTTTAGTTTACGGTGGGAGTACTAACTAGTTCAATGCTGAAGGCCAAAAAAGGTTCCCCACAAAATGTTGCATGCATGTACCATGAAGATAAAGAGAAAGATCCATACATTTTGAAATATATTAAGGAAATGATTATATTGTTGTGGTGGAGGGCTAGGCTCCAGGTGGGTAGGGGGAGGAATACTTCTCCATTCCAGTCTGGTGCTGGTTTGCATTTCAGTTTGTTCAGATCCTACTCTTGTGAATGATGTCGTGCTCCCCAATCATACTGAAAATAACAGGCATCTTTAGTTGCCAGTTCTTGGAAAAATTATTTATGTGCTTTATACTTTTAGAATATCTAAAATTAGTCATGGATAGATGTGTAATGAGGATTGTCCACTCCGTGCAAAAAGAAACAATCGTAGTCCATTTAGGGAAAACTGTCTTAGAAGTTATTATGTAGGACGTATTCGATGGCGCCTAGAGGTGACCTGGCTGTTCACGACTGGAATTATGGTGGTGTTCCACTCACATGTTCCAAGTGGGAGGTATTACTGCACTAGTAGAAAAAAGGCCTTTAGTCCTAGTTCATAAGGGCCTTTAGTCCCGGTTCTGGAACCGGGACAAAAGGGTCGTTACTAAAGCCTCCCCCTTTAGTCCCGGTTTTTACACGAACCGGGACTAAAGAACGTCCACGTGGCCGCTGCCAGGAGGTCCACCTTTAGTCCCGATTGGTAAGACCAACCGGTACTAAAGGAAATTTTATGATTATTTTGGATTTTTTTTTTGATTTTTAAATTTCTGAATTATTTTAACCTCTAACCTCTAATCACCTCTCCCTCATCGCTGCTCAATTTAACCTCTAATATCTAATCACCCTCATCATTTCAAATCATCTAACTTCCCGGACGGTCACCCATCCTCTCACTACTCCAGCCTGAGCATGCTTAACTTCCAGGTTCTATTCTCCCTCGTTTCCAAGTCTGCACTTGTTGTTTTCCTGACAATAGTAAGATGTCAATCCTATTAACCCTCAGGAATTTTGCTTGAGCATGAAATCACACATTTCACTGTTTGAGTTTGAAACTATTATTGTAAAAACAATAATTATTTAGTAACACTAATATTTCTTGAATAAGTAGTTTGACCACAATTTGACCATAATTTGACCATAGTTTGACCATAGTTTGACCAGATTTGACCAAAATTCAAAAAAACTTAAATAATTATTTAGTAACACTAATATTTATTGAATAAGTAGTTTGAAAGTTGTTTGACCATAGTTTGACCACAGTTTGTCCACAGTTTGACCAGATTTGACCAAAATTCAAAAAAACTGAAATAATTATTTAGTAACACTAATATTCTTGAATAATTATTTAGTGACACTAATACTTCTTGAATAGGTAGTTTGACCAGATTTAACAAAAAATAAAAAAATAAAAAAACTGAAATTTGAGCATAACTTTTTTTCCTTTTAGAATTTGAGGATTCGAAAAATTTGCAAACTGGCCGTAGGCGCTGAAAATCGGATGCGGATTTTTGTTCTGAACATTTTGATAT
>NW_025258429.1:0-1765 GCF_018294505.1 Triticum aestivum
GGCACTAAGTTCAAGAACACCGGACTTGATCTTTATCTGGATACAATGGGAATCACTCATGAGTTCTCAGCTCCGTACACAACTCAGCAGAATGGCATAGTGGAGCGCAAGAACAGAACCCTCATTGAGATGGCTCGAACAATGCTCGGTGAGTACAAGACACCTAGAAAGTTCTGGCCTGAAGCTATTGATACACCATGTCATGTCATCAACCGTGTTTATCTTCATAAGCTTCTGAAGAAAACATCCTATGAACTCCTCATTGGCAAGAAGCCAAATGTCAGTTACTTCAGAGTATTTGGAGCTAGGTGCTGGATCAAGGATCCACATCACAAATCAAAATTTGCACCTAAAGCTCACGAAGGTTTCATGCTCGGTTACGGAAAAGACTCGCACTCTTACAGAGTCTTCAACCTCTATCTCTATAAAGTCGTCGAAACTGTGGACGTACGGTTCGATGAAACCAATGTCTCACAAAGAGAGCTCTTGCCAAATATGCTAGACGAAGCTCCACCCAGTGAATCTATCAAGCTAATGGGAACTGGTGAAATCATGCCTTCTGAAGCACAGCCTGAAGAGGAACTTATCATTTCTGCACCTAATCAACCTGAAGACAATGCTCAGCCTGAAGACAATCCTTCCAATGTTGATAATGATCAGCAAGAGCAAAATCTTCGTCCAGTTCATCCTCGTATTGCAAACGAAGTACAGATTGAGAAGATAATTGATAGCATAAATGCAACTGGTCCACTCCCTCGTTCAAGTGCAACACAGTTAGCAAATTTCTGTGGGCACTTTGTCTTTGTGTCAATATCAGAACCCAAGAAAGTTGGTGAAGCCTTTATGGAACCTGAATGGATTCAAACTATGCAAGAAGAGCTTCAACAGTTCAAGTTGAACAATGTTTGGGAACTTGTCAAGCGTCCTGACCCTCGTAAGCATAACATAATAGGCACAAAATGGATATATCAAAACAAGCAAGATGAGTATGGTCAAGTCGCCAGAAACAAAGCACGTCTCGTCGCTCAAGGATATACTCAAGTTGAAGGGATTGTCTTCGATGAAACATTTGCTCATGTGGCTAGGCTTGAAGCTATTCGCATACTGCTACCCTATGCTAACCATCACAACATCTTGCTATATCAAATGGATGTGAAGAGTGCATTTCTCAACGGCAAGATTGAAGAAGAAGTATACGTCGCACAACCTCCTGGCTTTGAAGATCCAAAACATCCTGATATGGTGTACAAGCTCAACAAAGCACTGTATGGCCTCAAACAAGCTCCTCGCGCTTGGTATGATACGATCAAAGACTTCCTGAAGAGCAAAGGCTTCAAACCTGGAACCCTCGATCCCACGCTCTTCATGAAGACATATGATGGTGAACTGTTTGTGTGCCAAATCTATGTGGACGATATTATCTTCGGCTGCACCAATCACAAATATAGTGATGAGTTTGGACACATGATGCAAGAGCAATATCAGATGTCCATGATGGGTGAGCTGAAGTTCTTCCTTGGTCTTCAAATTCGTCAGCAAAGGAATGGCATCTTCATATCTCAAGAAAAATACCTCAAAGATTGCCTGAAGAAGTTTGGAATGCAAGATTGCAAAGGTTACACGACGCCAATGCCACAAACACCATCTGGGTGCCGACGAAAATGGTAAAGAGTATGATCAAAAGGTATACCGCTCCATGATTGGTTCTTTACTTTATCTATGTGCATCTAGGCCAGATATTATGCTTAGTGTTTGCATGTGTGCT
>NW_025258430.1:0-1765 GCF_018294505.1 Triticum aestivum
CACAAGTTTCAGTAATTAATAGCATTGTCACATTGGTAATATTGAATATTGATTTCAACTGAATTCGAAACATGTTACTGCAAACACTCGCTTTAGTGTGTTTATTGAAATTGTAGTTTGCAACACAAGTTGGAATATATAGCCGGACTGAGGCCAGTCAACATAAAGAAATGAGTCGTAAAAAACTTTAAGTGGTACTTCCATGCTACACAGGACAGCAAGAAATCATATACTACAAGGCACATAGCAGTATAACAAACTTCTAACTAGAAAACAAGGAAAGAAACTAGGGGCATTGGTAGCGACAACCAACACACTAGGTGTTGTAATCCATCCGAGTACAAAAATTTGTCACAAAAAGGAAAGTGAAACAAAACTGGGTGCCCCCTCCAATTCATCTTACAGGAATTCTAATACACAATCACCTGAAAATTCCTTGAGTTTTAGTCAATCATCTCGACGGACATGGTTTGCTTTGGGATTAGGAGAACAACATGATATGAGGACCTAAGGGTGGTGACGATTGACTGCAATAAATAAGAATTGTATTTTTTTACAGGAAGAAATAAGAATTATATTGCACACATATCTGAGAGTTTACGAGCTAAAAGGAACGAACTATATGTACCTAGGTAGAGGCACATTGGTAATATTCATCAAAACTGAATTTGAAACATGCGGCTGCAAACACTCGCTTCAGTGTGCCAAGTATTGGAATTTGAAATACAAAGTTGGAACACATAGCCTGACAGAGGCCCAACAACATAAAGAACCAAGTTATGAAAAACTAAGTCCATACTGGTAAAAAAAATGATGCACAAAAAAGAAGGAAAAACAAAACTGTATCCGCCCTTGAATTCATCTTACAAAATTGCTAATACACAGTAACCTGAAAACTCTTCAAGTTTCACCAATCATCTCAAAATAATATGACTTGCTTTCAGATTAGGACAACTATGATACGAGGACCTCAGAGTGGTGGAGATTGACTGCAATAAAAAAGAATTTCAATTGTGTGGTGCAATGATAAGCATTCCTTCGACTTCCCACGAGCACAAGAAAATAAACACTATTGAATCATGTAAATAAAAATGAACAACCAAGCATTAGACAAGCTGTGTGTTAATTATGAAGGGAAGGAGATAGCCAGGATGCAATAAAAAAATTACCACTTCATATTGTCGGCAAAGACAACAACGATGGTGGGAAGTTGGTGTATATGAGTGTATGAAGCGTGCATTGCTTTGCACAACCCATCTGAAGCTGCATCGTCTTGACATCCAGTGAGAAATATTCAAAGAGTAACTTCTCTAGAGGTGAGGTTTTTCTCCTTGTGAAGAGAAAGGAAGTGGCGCGCAAGCCCCACTACCGTTGTTTCAATCGCTAAAGGACAGATCTTTGGTTTCACCCCAAATAACATGTCTAAGAGATCTCCAAATCAATGCTTTCAACAAGGAAAAGGCGCCTTAACAATGTCACTGCCCCTGCAACAAAAGAAGGCCCTACCGGGTCTTTATCCCAAAGATGGATGTATTGGTAGTGAGAACCAACACACAAGCTGCTGTCAGCCATCCTAGTACAGAAATGATGCACAAAACTGGAAACAAAACAAAACTGGGTGCCCTCTCAAATTCATCTTTACAGAATTTCTAATACACAATCACCTAAAAAATCCCACAAGTTTCAGTAATTAATAGCATTGTCACATTGGTAATATTGAATATTGATTTCAACTGAATTCGAAACATGTTACTGCAAACACTCG
>NW_025258431.1:0-1765 GCF_018294505.1 Triticum aestivum
GCCGTAGCTGTGCTCCCGCTCGAGGCCGAACTCTGGCCGCCGCCGTGAGCTCTGCTCCGGCGAGCTCCGCCGCCCCCGCAGCCTCCCGCGTGTTCCACTGGATGCGCGTGAGCGCGGGCTTCGCTCTCGTGGTCTCCGCCGCCCGAATGGTCGCCGGAGCGACGTTCCCGAGCCCCTCCGCCGCGCTCGGCCTCGCCGGCGGCTAAACGCCGGCGGGATTGACCGGTCAACCCGCGCTAACCCCCCCAGTTGACCTGGGGTTTGACTACCCAGAGTCAATGACATGTGGGCCCTGGCCCTGACTAATTTTAGTTTAGGATTAGTTTAAATTTAATCAACTCTGTTAATTAACCCTGACACTGACAGTGGGCCCCAGCGCCACTAATCTTTTTAATTAGGATTAAACTAACCCTGTTTAACCCCCTGTCACTGACGTGTGGGCCCCACACGTCAGGTTTGACCCGGACCAGCCCAGTTGACTGCTGACGTCATGCTTACTCAATGCTGACGCAATATATAATTTCTGGATTTAAATTAAATCAGGAAATTCCAGAAATTGATTTAAACTTCAAAAATTCATAGAAATTCAACCGTAGCTCAGATTAAAATAATTTATATATGAAAAATTATCAGAAAAATGCAACCTTTCCATCTGTACTAGTTTCATGCATGAAAAACCAACTTATACATGCTGATTATGGGAAAACACATTAGGGCATATATAAGAGACTTAATTTAGAAATGCATTTGAACCTTTGGTTCAAATGGACTTCAAACCAAATGTTTACTAGATGCATTAGCTCAAACAGCATCACATCTACATGCCATGTTCATGCATCATATTGTTGCATATGATTGTGTATTGATTGCCGGCACCGTTCCTTCTCGATAGGTCCTGCTCCGGAGACGTTCCAGAGTACCTGTCTGTGAAGCAGTGCCTCCCTTGTTGTTTTACCAGGCAAGCAAACCCCCCTTGTTCATTTCGATAAAACCCTACTCTCTCGCTCCTGCTCTCAGTTATTGCATTAGGACAACAACGATTCATCTGCTACTTTGTGATGCGGTAGTTGAACCCATTCCTCTGCATGACCTGTCATTGCCACAGTAAATAGTTGAAACCCACTAGCATGTGTAGTAGTTGATTGAAGCCATTGTTGTGTTCCTACCATGCTATGCCTGCTATTGCTTAGAGTTGTGTCAGGTCTGATTCATTGGGAATGAATTGGAGTGTCGCGATATGTTCTGATGCTGAGAGTTAAGTGTGTGAACACGATTTGGTAAAGGTAGCGGTGAGAGGCCATGTAGGAGTACATGGTGGGTTGTCTCATTGGAACCGTCCTTAAGCACTGAGTTCTGTGTATGTTGTCCAATGACTCGATACTACCACACATTGGGTTCCGGTAACTCGACCCCTCTCGACTTATTAACCAACTTGGTCTCTGTCCAGGAGTCGCAACTAGTTTCTGGTGTTTGTAGGTAGTGCTATTTTTCTACCAAGTGGCACCCGGCAGGGTGGGCTTGGGACAGACTAGGCACACGTGGCCTGGTGTACCGAGTGGCACCCGGATGGTGGGCTCGGGAACCCTGCTCACATCGTTTGGGGCCGTAAGCGACACCCCGGCCGGATTTCCTTGCGGATGGAACCCGAATAGGCGATAAACCTGGACTAGAGTCTTGTGTGGTTAGTCAGGTCGTGGCCGACACCCTCGCCAGGCTTCCGCTTGAAGGTTGCCGAGATACATGACGTGTACATGGCGGTAAGTGG
>NW_025258432.1:0-1765 GCF_018294505.1 Triticum aestivum
CCTCTCACCGCTACCTTTACCAAATCGTGTTCACACACTTAGCTCACACACAGTAGGACATGTTCACACACCTCTGATTCATCCCCGATGAATCAGACCTGACTCAACTCTAAGCAGTAGCAGGCATGACAAACAAGCATGAATGAGTAGGCACAACAGGGCTCAAACAACTCCTACTCATGCTAGTGGGTTTCATCTATTTACTGTGGCAATGACAGGTCATGCAAAGGATAAGGGGTTCAGCTACCGCAGCAAGTAACAGATGAATCGGTGTTGTCCTAATGCAGTAAAAGAGAGCAGGAGCGAGAGAGTAGGATTGTATCGGAATGAACAAGGGGGTTTTGCTTGCCTGGCACTTCTGAAGATAACATTGAGTCTTCATCAGTGTCAACGATCACATCCTCGGTATCACGTCTATCGAGAGGGGACAAATACCGGCAACACAGAAGGAAACACAATCAATGCAATGCACAATATGATGCATGATCATAACATAGCAAAATGAATGTGTTTTGGGCTAATGCATCTAGCAACAAGTTAAATGAAGTTGGTTTGAATACAAGATTCAAATTCAAACTCCATATGTGATTATTTAAATGCCCTTTAATTGATTTGTGCTAATCAGCAGCTATAAGTTGTTCTAACATGCATGAAAATGGTACAGATGGATTCCTTGAATTTTTCTGATAATTTTTCATATATAATTTATTTAATTTGGAGTTACGGTTAATTTTCTATGATTTATTGAAGTTTTAGGCATTTTCTGGAATTTCAGAATTAAATTAAATCCAGAAAATACTTATTGCGTCAGCCCCACGTCACAGTGACGTCAGCAGGGTCAACTGGGCGCCTCCAGGTCAAACCTGACCTGTGGGACCCATATGTCAGTGTCACAGGAGTTAATCCCGGTCAAACCCAGCGCTGACTGGGGTTTGACCAGGGGTGGGGCCTACTGTCAGTGGGTCAGTGGCTTAACTAAAAGTAGTTATTAACTTAACCAAAGTTAGCAGGGGCCGGGCCCACCTGTCATGGACCTAGGGGAGGTCAAACCCCTGGTCAACCGAGGCTAACACGCCGGCGGCTCGTCGCCGGTGAAGCCCGAGACGGCGGAGGGGGTCGGAATTCCTCCTCCGGCGACCAAATGGCCGGCGGAGGGCAGCTACGCGTAGCTGGGAGTCGCCCGCATCCATTTGTGCAAACGGCAGGGGCTGAGGTGGCTCGAGCTCACCGGAACGGGGTCCGCGGCGGCGACCGGAGTTCGGGCCAGCACGGGCACGGGGCTACGCTTAGCGAGCGAGCGAGCTGAGAGGCTGGGCGGGCTCCTGGCAGATCCACGAGCTCGAGGTCGTGCTCGGACACGAGTTCGGTGACCTGCAACGACGGCGGCGACATCGCCGGCGGAGCCGAGCTCGCGGCTCCGGTGGAATCGAGGCTACAGGGTGCAATCGAAGGGGAAAAGAGGGAGGGGAGGCGTGGGAGCTCACAGCGGTGCCGTAGGGGTGGTTAGCCGGCTCGGGGACGCGACGATGGTGGTGAATTGACGATGAAGATCCTCGGCGGCCGGCGATGGAAACGGCGATGGTGGTGGCGTTGCAGCACGTCCGGGAGGTCCGTAGCTCAACGAGGAGGTGGAGGGGGTTGTGGCGGAGCTCGCAAGCACAGCGAGGGGTCGAGGGGGAGACGGTGGCTGCGGTGGTGCTCGTCGGTGGCGGCGGCTCCGCTCGGGTCCGAGAGGGAGAGAGAAACAGAGGAGGGGGAGAGCTCG
>NW_025258433.1:0-1765 GCF_018294505.1 Triticum aestivum
TGTGTCCTCGAGTTTAAATACTCAGCCGCTCCAACCAGACATACAACTAAGACAGCAATTGGAACTGGTCTACCAAATCATTGTCTTCACCAACCTTACTGGTTCTATTTCCTCAACTCTTTCATTTCTTCATTACTGTGTTGAGTGATTGTTCATATCTGTATTTGAAGACTTTGACCGAAGACTTTCTCAATTTCCTCAGTTCAATTTCTTCAGTCTGTTTGTCTTCATCTTGTGTTATCCTGTGTTTACGCTTTCTGTACTCTGTGTTTGTCTTCATTTCATCATGATGACTATGTGTGTATTCTGTCATGCTTACTTCTGAGTACTTATTCCGCTGCAAGTAGTTCTTCGCTAAGGAATTTCCTCATTGGCAAATTCCTCAGTGAAGAATTCATAAAAATCGCCTATTCACCCCCTTCTAGTCGATATAACGCACTTTCAATTGGTATCAGAGCAAGGTACTCCCTTGTTCTATGAGATTTTGGTTTAACCACCTGGAGTTCTAGTTATGTCGACCGCATGTATGATCAAGGTCTCTGCTGGGTGTCCTACCTTCGATGGCACGGACTACCCCTACTAGAAGAATAAGATGCGAATGCATCTTGAAGCAATTGACAATGATCACTGGTACGTTGTGGAAAATGGTGTTCCCTTAGTCACACCCTCCCTGAATGCTGCTGATGTGAAGAGATTCAAGCAACTCGATTCTCAAGTGAAGAATATCATATGTGGTCATCTGAGTAAAGGGCAGTATGGTAGAGTGAGTGCTTTGGAAACTGCTAAGCTTATCTGGGATAGGCTCTCCAAAGTAAACAAAGGAGTCTCAACTCAACGTGACTCTCGTGTTGACGTTTGCTACGTCTTGAGCTTGCGTTGGTTTTCCCCGAAGAGTAGAGGATGATGCAGCACAGTAGCGTAAGTATTTCCCTCAGTTTTTGAGAACCAAGGTATCAATCCAGTAGGAGGTCACGCGCAAGTCCCTCGTACCTGCACAAAACGATAGCTACTCGCAACCAACACGATTAGGGGTTGTCAATCCCTTCACGGTCACTTACAAGAGTGAGATCTGATAGAGATAATATTTTTGGTATTTTTGGTATAAAGATGCAAAGTAAAAAGTAAAAGCAAAGCAAGCAAATAAAGTGATAGAGATTGATATGATGAGAATAGACCCGGGGGCCATAGGTTTCACTAGTTGCTTCTCTCAAGAGCATAAGTATTCTACGATGGGTGAACAAATTACTGTTGAGCAATTGATAGAATTGAGCATAGTTATGAGGTTATCTAGGTATGATCATGTATATAGGCATCACGTCCGAGACAAGTAGACCGAAACGATTCTGCATCTACTACTATTACTCCACTCATCGACCGCTATCCAGCATGCATCTAGAGTATTAAGTTAAAAACAGAGTAACGCCTTAAGCAAGATGACATGATGTAGAGGAATAAATTCATGCAATATGATAAATACCCCATCTTGTTATCCTCGATGGCAACAATACAATACGTGCCTTGCAACTCTTTCTGTCACTGAGTAAGGACACTGCAAGATTGAACCCAAAGCCATGCAGTTCTCCCATTGCAAGAACTACCAATCTAGTTGGCCAAACCAAACGGATAATTCGAAGAGACTTGCAAAGATAACTCAATCATACATAAAAGAATTCAGAAAAGATTCAAATATTATTCATAGATAAGCTGGATCATAAACCCACAATTCATCGGTCTCAACAAACACACTGCAAAAAGAAGATTACAT
>NW_025258434.1:0-1765 GCF_018294505.1 Triticum aestivum
ATACACAACTTCAAAAGGGCACATCTTAGTAGTAGAATGCAATGAACGATTATAAGCAAATTCAATATGAGGCAAGCATTCCTCCCACATTTTCTTATTATTCTTCAAAACAGCCCTAAGCATAGTAGACAACGTTCTATTGACTACTTCAGTTTGTCCATCAGTTTGGGGGTGACAAGTAGTACTAAAAAGCAGTTTAGTCCCCAACTTAGCCCATAAACATCTCCAAAAGTGGCTAAGAAATTTAGTATCACGATCTGAAACAATAGTATTTGGCACACCATGCAAGCGAATAATTTCACGAAAGAACAAATCAGCAACATTAACATCATCATCGCTTTTATGACATGGTATAAAGTGTGCCATTTTCGAGAATCTATCCACGACAACAAATATGCTATCCCTCCCCTTCTTTGTTCGAGGTAAACCTAAAACAAAGTCCATAGATATATCCTCCCAAGGAACACTAGGTACAGGCAAAGGCATATATGAACCATGAGGATTGAGTCGTGACTTAGCTTTTTGACATGTAGTGCAGCGAGCAATAAAACGCTCAACATCCCGTCTCATCTTTGGCCAAAAGAAATGTGTAGCAAGTACGTCCTCCATCTTCTTCACGCCAAAGTGTCCCATTAGTCCTCCTCCATGCGCCTCCTGCAACAACAAAAGACGAACGGAGCTAGCTGGAATGCATAGCTTGTTAGCACGAAACACAAATCCATCGTTACATTCTTCCTTCTTTACAATTATGCATTACATCTTTAAAATCAGCATCATGCACATATTGATCTTTGTTGGTCTCCAAACCAAATATTTTGAAGTCAAGTTGTGAAAGCATAGTATAGCGATGAGACAATGCATCAGGAATAACATTTTCTTTTCCCTTCTTATGTTTAATGACATAAGGAAAAGTCTCAATGAATTCAACCCATTTAGTATGTCTACGATTCAGTTTAGCTTGACTTTTAATATGTTTCAAAGATTCATGATCAGAATGTATAACAAATTCTTTGGGCCATAAATAATGTTGCCATGTTTCTAAAGTCCGAACAAGAGCATATAATTCTTTATCATAAGTATAATAATTCAGACTAGGCCCACTCAATTTTTCAGAAGAATATGCAACAGGTTTGCCATCTTGTAATAACACACCGCCTAATCCAATTCCACTAGCATCACATTCAAGCTCAAAAGTCTTATTAAATTAGGAAGTTGGAGTAAAGGAGCATGTGTCAACTTATCTTTCAATACCGAGAAGGCTTCTTCCTGTGCGGTACCCCAAAGAAAAGGCACATCTTTCTTTGTAAGCTCATTAGGAGGTGCAGCAATGGTGCTGAAATCTCTCACAAAACGCCTATAGAATCCAGCGAGGCCAAGAAAACTCCTCACTTGTGTGACCGTTTTGGGTTGCGGCCAACTCTCAATAGCTTCAATCTTGGCTTTATCAACTTCAATTCCCTGTGGAGTAACAACATAGCCAAGAAAAGATACTCGGTCGGTGCAAAAGGTGCACTTCCCAAGGTTACCAAACAAACGTGCATCACGTAGAGCAATAAAAACAGCACGTAAATGTTCCAAATGTTCTTCCAAAGATCTGCTATAAATCAATATGTCATCAAAGTAAACTACCACAAATCGTCCAATGAAAGCACGTAAAACTTCGTTCATTAATCTCATGAAAGTACTAGGTGCATTAGTTAACCCAAAAGGCATGACTAACCACTCATATAATCCAAACTTAGTTTTAAATGCTGTTTTCCATTCA
>NW_025258435.1:0-1765 GCF_018294505.1 Triticum aestivum
GATTTCGTGCACTTTCCAACCCATTTGGAATCACCTTCAAATTCGTCCGGAGCGTTGAGTTGTGGACGAAACAATCTGATGCTGCAGCAGAATCCGAGTCAAACTACAAGTCCAAAGGTGTTACATCACCTCCACTTGGGCCCATTGGCCTTGTACGACCTAGATTTATTTTTAGGCTGCCTTGGGACGTCCTCCCACCTCCTTGGCCGCCACCCCTTGCTCCTATATAAGTAGATCCATCTAGTAGCTTTTCTTTGGGATTTGTTTCGTTAAAAGTTAGCCATTGCAACTTCGTGTACTTCGTTTGTGTCCAACGACCAGACCAAGACCGCTTACGGATCCCCACCTTTATCAATACTTCATATATACTCGCAATATTCAGATTGCTTTTATCATATTCTTGCTTGTTCTTCGATTGCTTGCAGGAATAGACCTTCGTGGTCAGGTTGATTGTGCTCCAGCGTGGTCAATAACCTCTCGGAGTTGGTTTAGCGATTGCTAAGGCGCAACGTCGTGCACGTTTGTAGTCGGATCGTCAAAGTCATCTTCACCAAATCGATAGTTATCATCTCATCGAAAGATCGGGACACCCCGCCTCTATCAAGTGGTATCAGTTTTCAGGTTGCTCGGTGAGAATTTCCAGTTTTCCTAGATTAGATTTATTTTCTTACCTATTGTCCAAGAAAAAGCCACAAAAAAGTGTTAGATCTATTCATCCTAGGTCCAAGCCAATCTGAGCCTTTGCAATTTTCTTTTCATTGCTTGCATAGTTGAATTATCGGTTGCATCGTCGTGTCGAGTAGCTGTCTTAGTGTCTAGTTCGTTTAGAGTTTCGAGTTCTGTTCACATTAATCACGCCACCGCTGCATCATTATCTCTTCCGCTGTCCACCACCCATCCATCAATTTCCACCACGTGCTAACCACCATTCATTGTCATAATAATAGTTGAGATCTAGTTTGTTTTGGAAAGAGGGAGAAAAAAAGAGAGAAAAAAACGAGAGAAAAAAAGTCAGAAAAAAAGGAGAAGAAAAAGAAAAAAAAAGCGTGAGAAAAAAAAAGAAGAAAAAAAAATTGGATCTATCTAGAATCAATCTCGTACCTGAATTCGGATTGGAATCTGTTTTGTGCACTGTTCAGTAAAACAGGTGTATCTTCCTCATACGAAGTCCGTTTTGGCTCCGTGAGTACTCAAATTGAAGATAGTGACGAGCCACATCTAAATAGTTGCAGAACCTAGTTCAATATTTGACACCTCAAAATCGGCTTCTAAATAGGTCTTTTTGCCCTCCGAAGTTCGTGAACATAGCTTGTTCTAATTTTTCAGGCCAGTTTTAGAATTCTTTGACTCCTCATATCAACTCGGAATTGAGTGATTCTTTTTGCATTGGAAAGCTTGAGTTAGTAGCATTCTTTGAAAGAATTTATCAGAAAATTGTCTCAAACTTTTCAAGAGGAAAGTTGGAGAGAGAGTTGTTGTATATCCTGCTTGGCAGTTGTTTTTCATCATTATCTTCACTGCCGTTGTGATCTTCACTTATATCTTGCTGTCAAGAGCTACTTAGTATCCTTCATTGATGCTAGTTGTGCTATGACGTGACCTCATTAGTGTTCTAGGCTCGCGTCTCTAGTCCGGTCTAGCCTAGGACCAGCACAGTACCGTCGTTGAGCGTTTATTCAACATTGCATCTTTGAATTGATTATTGCTAATCTTTTGCTACCATATATAGCCAACCCAGCTCCACATATTTCTACACCGTGTATAC
>NW_025258436.1:0-1765 GCF_018294505.1 Triticum aestivum
TCTTCTCCACAACCACCATTCTATTCCACATATAGTGCTATGTCCATGGCTCACGCTCATGTATTGCGTGAAGAATGAAAAAGTTTGAGAATGTCAAAAGTATGAAACAATTGCTTGGCTTGTCATCGGGGTTGTGCATGATTTAAATATTTTGTGTGGTGAAGATAGAGCATAGCCAGACTATATGATTTTGTAGGGATAACTTTCTTTGGCCATGTTATTTTGAAAAGACATAATTGCTTTGTTAGTATGCTTGAAGTATTATTATTTTTATGTCAATATTAAACTTTTGTCTTGAATTTTTTGGATCTGAATATTCATACCACAATTAAGAAGAATTACATTGAAATTATGCCAACTATCATTTACCTACTCGAGGACGAGCAGGAATTAAGCTTGGGGATGCTCGATACGTCTCCAACGTATCTATAATTTTTGATTGCTCCATGCTATATTATCTACTGTTTTGGACATTATTGGGTTTATTATTCACTTTCGTATTATTTTTGGGACTAACCTATTAACCGGAGGCCCAGTCCAGAATTGCTGTTTTTTGCCTATTTCAGAGTTTCGCAGAAAAGGAATATCAAACGGAGTCCAAACGGAATGAAACCTTCGGGAACGTGATTTTCAGAACGAACAAGATCCAGGCACTAGTAGGAAAAGGGGCTTTTACCCCGGTTCATAAGGGCCTTTACTCCCGGTTCTGGAACCGGGACTAAAGGGTCGTTACTAATGCCCTAGCCCTTTAGTCCCGGTTCTTACACGAACCGGGACTAAAGGCCGTCCACGTGGCCGGTGCGGGGAGCCCAGGCAGGAGGGCCTTTGGTCCCGGTTGGTGCCACCAACCGGGACCAATAGGCATCCACGTGTCAGCACCTGGCAGGAGCTGAGGTTTTTGTTTTTTTTGAAAGGGGGTGGTTTAGGGGTTTTGGGGGATTAATTTAGGTGTTTCATACATTGTGTTAGCTAGCTAATTAATAGAGAGAAGTGTCCTCTCTTATCTCCGTGCTTTGTCGACGCTACGTACTATATACGTATGGAGAGGAGTAGACACGCTAGCTAGTAATCAAATGAAGAAAACAGAAGATCGTCATGAACATATATTTATGCATACAGAGAGAAGTGATATCGACCACCTCTTCTTCTCCGAGATATTGGTCGAACAACAAGTTCTCGTATATCTATCCGACACTACCGGCTACATATATACAATAATTATCTCTTACAATACAATCTCCTAATTATATTGTAGGAACACAGGGTCCACATAGTATTCTCCGTTTTCAGCGATCACGTGGTCAAGGAAGAATTCCGCCAATTCCTCTTGAATTCCTCGCATACGAGCTGGTGCTAGGAGTTCATCCCGCTTCCGAAAAATCTAATTTGAAGAAGGGGGTCAATACATATATATATGAATAAATGAAACTCAACACAAATGATGGTAATAAAATAAAATTGTGAATAATATTGCTTACGCACTTCATATTGTTCTTCAGTGTAGCCCCGCTCACAGGTATGGTAGCGGATGGACTCGCAAATGTAGTATCCACAGTAATTATTCCCGGGTTGCTGCCACAACCACTTTACAAGAAATAGAGGTCAATCAAACTGATAAGCAAGCATGCTAAATGGTATTGATCAAACTAGCGCTTGAATCACTAGGAGATGCGTGGAACATGCTACTATAGTACTTACTTTTGGGTGTCTAAATTGCAGCTAGTTCGGTAGTCCCGGGGCTTTTGAGGTGAATTTTCTCCAAACC
>NW_025258437.1:0-1765 GCF_018294505.1 Triticum aestivum
CGACCGCGCCCTGCCGTGACTTGCTAACCAAATTGGTTTGTGTCAATTTCACAAACTTGCAGGCTTATAGAATTAGAAATACTACTGTATTAGATACCCTCACTGTCATGGGCTTTCTATTATTAGTCAAGTAGTATGCTTAGAATCTTGTTGGGAGAGTAAAGCTTTGCTTTCAGTTTTTTCTTGTATGTGGGGATTGCTACAGCTCATACAGGAGAAAATTGATAACTACTATGTCATTGTGTACTCCCTCCGTGCCAAGTGTAATGTCAAGTTTAGATTGGTCAATATGGTTCTCGTTTTTAAATTTTTTACATGCTCTCATTTTTTTGTGTGGGTAATGTTTTATATGCTCTTTATCTCTTCCCTTGACAGACATTCGACGAGGCAGTGGGTGATATAGCTTTCTAGCTCCTTAGGGGGGTTGTTCCTCTTTACAGGTGTGTTAAATAGGGTTTTATGTGGTCATATGGAGTTTATTAGGTAGAGAAAGTACCTTGTGATTTTTCTAATTTTGGACATATATCAAGTCTCACCAAGACATCTTCATTACAACACTCAGCTTATCCAAGACATCTTCATTACATTCTAGACAGGATAGAAGCCTACTTTGTTTAGAAATAGAGTCAGAATTTGAAAAGGAAAACCCTTAAGCCAAACATACAACAAGCATTGACAACATAAGTGGAGACACTAATTTTCTCTGACTTGTGGAGGCTCTAATCCTCAGGGATCATGGCTAAAATAATTTTCCATGCCTGATTAGTGATTATTTGAATCAGTTTCTAAACTGTAGAGGTGGTTAGGCTCTGGTTAAAAATAAAAACAATAATAGAAGTTTTGTATTTTCTAAGTAAGAAACCCCACATATGCACCAGGATGTGATCTGTCAGAACCAAAGTAGACCTAGCTCTACATTAGTTGTTTTGTGCTTCAAGTGTCCCAGTCAATGACAAACTGAGTGGTTGCAAAATAATATTATGTGGTCAATGTGGATTTACTATTTTCTGGTGATAGTTCTGAACTGGTAAATAAGTTAACATGCGTAAGTGAGACTTGGCATTTTAAAGCTTAGGGTCTTCAACTTCAACTATGAATTGGGATGATAATGTTATTTTGCCTTCTTAATAGAATGGTGTCATAATCAGAACAAAGCTGCTGCAAATGCATACCTTTTTTTACAACTGCATCTGCACCTGCTGATCCATTTAGAGTTATCATAAATATATTTCCAAGGTTTTTTTCATTTCACTGTAGAGTCTTTGCTCATGCCTCTTTTGAGAAGTATGTCTATTTATTCAAAATTGCCATGGCAAAAATATGTTTCAGAAAATGACATGGACTAAAATGTTCTATAGATCATGATCCATAGACAAAAAAATGCCATGAACCATACTGTATAAATTCCATGATGCATAGGCTATATTTGCCATGGGATATGGCAATTTTGTTGGATCATGATCCAGAGATTAAAAAAAATGCATACACTATAATTTCCTGGCATGATCCATAGAATAAAAATCTAGAATAAAAATGCCATGATCCATACACTATAATTTTCATGATGCATAGACTATATTTGCCATGGCCCGGTCCAAAAGAAATTTGCCATGTTGCAAAAAGAAAAGAAATTTGCCATGGTGGATATAGTAAAAACAATGCCATGATCTGTAAAATACATTTGTCATGCTCCATGAAAGTAAATTGCCATGGTCCAAATGTAGCAGAAGTTTCAAGTAGCGTTTTGTTTCTGTGTTTAAATAGG
>NW_025258438.1:0-1765 GCF_018294505.1 Triticum aestivum
TTTTGGTCCTGCCCATCTTCTACCACGGCCTTTGCCATTAGGCACTTGTGAGCGTTGCCCTTGTAGTCTTTCATACAGTTGTAGGTGACAACACCACCACTCTTGTTGACTAGACTCAAGGTGTTTTGAGAATCTTGAGCTAGTCTAGCAACACCACTAACATCATCGGGATCAGATTCTTCATGAGCAACCATTGCTTTCCCATCCCTTTTCTTGAGCTTGGAGTTCAAAGGATTTGGCAACTTTTTCTTGGGAAAGGTCTTGGGAAACCTTGGTTTATCTTCTCTCTTCTCATAAGGGCGATCATTGGAGAAGTGGTTGGTTGCTTCACAGTTGTAGCATTTTCTCACTTTCTTCTTCTGGAATCTTCCCTTGAATTTTCCCGCGCTAAACTTCTTGAAAAAGAGAGCAATGTCTTCATATGAAGGGCTCTCATTGGAGTCAATCTCATCACCATCTTCATCATCATCATCTTCTTCTTCTTCACTTTGCTCTTCTTCACGTACATGCTTGGCATTAAATGAGAGATTGATCTTTGATGTTGAGGTATCATGCATGGCAAGATGTTTTGTAGCATTTGACTTTAACTCTTCAAATAGTTGGAAGGTTGATATGATGTCATCTGGAGTCATTTCCTTTAATCCATGGTGTTGTATTATGTCCCACACCATTTGGTGATGATATGGAGCAAGAGCATGAAGCAACTTGTCCATGAGAAATTGCTTAGTCAAGTTCAATCCATCTTCTGTCTTGGCACACTCACAAGACTCGATGTCAGTGGTGAGAGTCATGAAACGCTCAAGGAGATTCTTGGGAGATTCACCTTTTTCAATACAATAGTTTTGCAATTGACCCTTGGCAATTTCATATTGAGCAACCGAAGAGTGGAGGTACCAGTCTTGGTCCTCACAATGGTATCCCATAATTCCTTGGCACTTGTGATGTGTATGTATGGTCTCCTTTGCTTGTCAGTCATGCCGCTCCTTATGCACATGGTTGCTGTGTCGTTGAGATTCTTGTTGTATATATCTCTTGGTGTAAGATTCTTCTAGTCAACAGCGTGGTAACCATACTCCAAGATCTCCAACATCTCATCATTCCCATATCGAAGATGATCATGCATAGCAACTCTCCACAAAGCAAAATCGGTAGCTTCGTCAAGTAAAGGAGGTTTGCCTTGAGGGTTATACTTTGGTTTCTCTATTTGAGGTCTTGCATAAAGCCAAGGAACACTGGAGTGTTCATTACTAGGAGGTTATTGGCCAAATGAAGGAGTAGGCACTGTTGGCCTCGAGGCCGCACCACCAGAAAGTGGTGCAAGCATCGTGGTCAATGTGGCTAGTCTCATTTGGACCAAGGCCTGAAGAGAAGCATCATGCTCCTCTTTTTGCTTAGCAAGCACCCGTTCCAGATCCTCGGAAGTGAAGGACTTGACTTCCATGGAAGCCGTGCCCTTATCCTTCGGATCCGCAACAAGGGGAGTCCCATCGGGGTTCATCTCGCTCTAGGGCGGTTAAGCCACAAGAATAGAGCACGAGGCTCTGATAACAATTGAAAGGATCGAGATGGACCTAGAGGGGGGATGAATACAATTAAAAAAAAGTAATTGTAATTTAGCAATTTTAGGCAATAATGTGGAATACGAAAGTGAGCCTAACAAATGCAAGTATGATGCTAAGAGCTAAGCAAGGTAAACAAGTAACACAAGTAGGAGAGTAAGCAAGCACAATATGATATAAGTAAAGACTAGGAGACAAGCAACCAC
>NW_025258439.1:0-1765 GCF_018294505.1 Triticum aestivum
TCTAGTTTGAGCACAAGCCCTTGCAAACCAGATTTCTTAACTTCATGAATAACCTCATGTGCCAGGACCACACTTTCAAGTATATATCTGCCCTTGATAAATGCAGTTTGATTGGGTGTACAGATGTACTCAAGCCATGAGACCAGCAAAGGCAAGCAGGACGGCGAGGCCAAACCCCGTGGCCTCCACAGAGGTGGCGGTAGAGACAGACGTGGGTGAAGGAGCGTTGCTTGCCATAGGGCCGCTGGCCGGGGTGAGTGATGGCGAGGAGGAGTCAGACACGACGTCGCTCTTGACCTTCATGCCACCAGTGCAGTGGCCGGGGAACCCACAAATGAAGTAGCGGGTGCCGGCGGCGGTGAGGGTGACGATGTCGTTCCCGGAGATGAGGGACGCGATAGGGTTGACGGTGCTGCAGGAGTCGTAGTCAGCCTTGCTAACCTCGAGGACGTCGTGCGCCAGAGGGGAGAGTACTTGAGGACGATTTGGCCGCTAGGTTGGAATGGTCCTGGAGGACGCCCACATGCCATAGTTGGTGCTAAGGTCCCACACTATGACGCCCCAGATTCAATCGTACACTAATCATACACACAAACGTGTACGATCAAGATCAGGGACTCACGGGAAGATATCACAACACAAATCTAAAAAAAGATAAGTCATACAAGCATCATAATACAAGCCAGGGGCCTCGAGGGCTCAAATACAAGTGCTCGATCATAGACGAGTCAGCGGAAGCAACAATATCTGAGTACAGACATAAGTTAAACAAGTTTGCCTTAAGAAGGCTAGCACAAACTGGGATACACATCGAAAAAGGCGCAGGCCTCCTGCCTGGGATCCTCCTAAACTACTCCTGGTCCTCGTCAGCGGGCTGCGCGTAGTAGTAGGCACCTTCGGTGTAGTAGGAGTCATCGTCGAAGGTGGCGTCTGGCTCCTGGGCTCCAACATCTGGTTGTGGCAACCAGGTAGAAGAGAAAGGGGGAAAAGGGGGAGAAAAGCAACCGTGAGTACTCATCCAAAGTACTCGCAAGCAAGGAGACTACGCTTCTGGCAGCCTCCGTCTTGCAGCATGTAGAAGAGAGTGGACTGAAGTCCTCCAAGTAGCATCGCATAGCATAATCCTACCCGGCGATCCTCCCCTCGTCGTCATGTGGAAAAGCGATCACCGGGTTGTCTATGGAACTTGTCTGGGCGTGTTTTATTAAGTATTCGGTTCTAGTTGTCATAAGGTCAAGGTACAACTTCGAGTCGTCCTTTTACCGAGGGACACGGCTATTCGAATAGATAAACTTCCCTGCAGGGGTGCACCACATAACCCAACACGCTCGATCCCATTTGGCCGGACACACTTTCCTGGGTCATGCCCGGCCTCGAAAGATCAACACGCCGCAGCCCCACCTAGGCCTAACAGAGAGGTCAGCACGCCGGTCTAACTCCTATGGCGCAGGGGTCTGGGCCCATCGCCCATTGCACACCTACACGTTGCGTGGGCGGCCGAAAGCAGAACTAGCCCCCTTAATACAAGAGCAGGCTTACATTCCAATCCAGCGCGCGCCGCTCAGTCGCTGACGTCTAGAAGGCTTCGGCTGATACCACGACGTCGAGTGCCCATATCTTTCCCGTGTAGTTGGTTAGTGCGTATAGGCCAGTGGCCAGACTCAGATCAAATACCAAGATCTCGTTAAGCGTGTTCTTATGAAGCAACCGCGAACGCCGACCAGGGCTAGGCCCACCTCTCGCCTAGGTGGTCTCAACCTGCCCT
>NW_025258440.1:0-903 GCF_018294505.1 Triticum aestivum
GACCCTCTCTACTCTTTTGCACATGCCATGCGGGTGAAATTATGATACCATGCCAAGTTCCAACATTTTCAGAGTTTATTTTGTAGTGATTTTCAATTTCACCGTCATTTAGCTCTCTAAAAAAATCGGTAAATGACTGAAAAATAGCAAATGATGTCAGAACGTGTTGGAAATTGATGACGTTGCTTTGAATGATGCATACTGAACACAAAAAGAGGCTGGATTTCAAAAAAGTTTAAAAAACAATGAAGTGCCCGTGTAACAGATGAGTTCTCGTCTGAAACCCTGATATCCCAAAAGAGATTGTCTAGTTTGTACACAAGGTGCGTCCAGTTTTCGCCGTGACCCTCTCTACTCTTTTGCAAATGCTATGCGGGTGAAATGATGATACGATGCCAAGTTCACACATTTTCAGAGTTCATTTTGTAGTGATTTTCAATTTCACCGTCATTTAGCTCTCTAAACAGATCGGTAAATGACTGAAAAACAACAAATGATGTCAGAACGTGTTGGTAACTGATGACGTCGCTTTGAATGATGCATACTGAACGCAAAAATAGGCTGGAGTTCATAAAAGTTTTAAAATCATTGAAGTGCCCGTGTAACAGATGAGTTCTCGTCCGAAACCCTGATACTCCGAAAGATATTGTCCAGTTTGTACACGAGGTGCGTCCAGTTTTCGCCGTGACCCTCTCTACTCTTTTGCACATGCTATGGGGGTGAATGATGATACCATGCCAAGTTCCAACATTTCCAGAGTTCATTTTGTAGTGATTTTCAATTTCGCCGTCATTTAGCTCTCTAAACAAATCGGTAAATGACTGAAAAACAACAAATGATGTCAGAACGTTTTGGAAATTGATGACATCACTTTGAATGATGCATACTGAACGCAAAAATAGG
>NW_025258440.1:961-1765 GCF_018294505.1 Triticum aestivum
TCTAACACATAAGTTCTCGTCTTAAACCCTGATACTCCGAAAGAGCTTGTCCAGTTTGTACGCGAGGTGCGTCCAGTTTTCGCCGCGACCCTCTCTACTCTTTTGCACATGCTATGCGGGTGAAATTATGATACCATGCCAAGTTCCAACATTTTCAGAGTTCATTTTGTAGTGATTTTCAATTTCACCGTCATTTAGCTCTCTAAACAAATCGGTAAATGACTGAAAAACCGCAAATGATGTCAGAACGTGTTGGAAATTGATGACGTTGCTTTGAATGATGCATACTGAACGCAAAAATAAGCTGGAGTTCAAAAAAGTTTAAAAAACATTGAAGTGCCCGTGTAACAGATGAGTTCTCGTCCGAAACCCTGATACTCCGAAAGAGATTGTCCAGTTTGTACACGAGGTGCGTCCAGTTTTCGCTGTGACCATCTCTACTCTTTTGCACATGCTATGCGGGTAAAATGATGATACCATGCCAAGTTCCAACATTTTCAGAGTTCATTTTGTAGTGATTTTCAATTTCACCGTTATTCAGCTCTCTAAACAAATCGGTAAATGACTGAAAACAGCAAATGATGTGAGAACATGTTGGAAATTGGTGACGTCGCTTTGAATGGTGCGTACTGAACGCAAAAATAGGCTGGAGTTCAAAAAAGTTTGAAAAACATTGAAGTGCCCGTGTAACAGATGAGTTCTCGTCCGAAACCCTGATACTCCGAAAGAGATTGTCCAGTTTACGAGGTGCGTCCAGTTTTCGCCGTGACCCTCTCTACTCTTTTGCACATGCTATGCGGGTGA
>NW_025258441.1:0-1765 GCF_018294505.1 Triticum aestivum
GCTGGATCCGTCGTCTACGGCGACGGCGAGGCCCGAATGCGGCAGGGAGGCCGGGAAGCGGCCGGACTCCGGCGGGGGTGGCCGGATCTGGCTCCGGGAGGCGCGATGGAGGCGGAGGAAGGCGGGGCGACCAGATCTGAGGGCGGCGGCGGCGACCGGAACGAGGCGGCGGCGATGTACTGTAGATCGGCTGCGACCAATGCGGCGGCGGGGCGGCGCCGGTGAAGGCGGCGGGGCGGCACGTGGGCGACAGGGAGCGGCGGAGCGCGCCGGGCCTTGTGGGGCCTGCCCTGGGCTCGGCGGGCCGGTGGTGATGTGGGCGCGGGCTGCCCATGTGGCAGCCCCTAGTTGGTCCGGGTGACGGCGCGGACGCGTTCGACCATCTCGGACGTGTCCGGCGGCGGCGGGGGGAAGAGGAGCTAGGTTTAGGGTGGATTTTGCGCGAGATTTTCGGGGGAGATGCCTTTTTATACATAGAAGGAGTTAGGAGGCTCCAAATTGAGCACGGATTTCGGCCACGCGATCATGATCGAAGGACCGAGATGATGGAGGGGGTTTAGCTGGGTTTTGGGCCACTTTGGAGAGGTGTTGGGCTGCAACACACACAAGGCCTTTACGGTTCCTCGGTTAACCGTTGGAGTATCAAACGAAGTCCAAATGGCATGAAACTTGACAGGCGGTCTACCGGTAGTGAACCAAGGCCACTTGGCAAGTCTCAGTCCAATCCGAGAACGTTTAACACCCACACATGAAAAGAGGTAAAATGGGACACCGGAGGACATAGGAGCGCCGGAATGCAAAACGGACAACGGGGAAAATGCTCGGATGCATGAGACGAACACGTATGCAAATGCGATGCACGTGATGACATGATATGAGATGCATGACAAAGACAAAAGCAAAATGAAAACAAAACCCAACAATGACGAAATATCATAACTTAGTGCCGGAAATGGCAAGAGTTGGAATACAAATATGGCAAGTTACATACGGGGCGTTACATGTACATGGAGAGGCTAACAGCTGGGTCTACGGCAGCCGCAAGGAAGTGCCTCCTTATTACGTGGAAAATAATTATTCCTCCACCTGACAGCAGGGACTCACCAGACGGGCCACCGTATTTGGCGAAAAAAACATTTCCCCCTGACTGTTGGGACCCACTGGACGGGCCAACGTATTTCGCGAAAAAATGTTCCCCCCACTGTCAGCTCGGACCCACCGGAGGTGCCTCCTTATTACGCACAAAAAATGAACACTCCCCCTCCTAGTTGGGACTCACCTTGGTGGGAGGCTGACTTGTGGGCCTACTAAGTTGACGGGGATGGACTACTTTGTCAACTTAGTCAATATGAACGATTCTAGCTCCAGTGACCATACGATGTCCATCCAATGGCCGTTGTGCTTCTTCAACCTCTGGTCTTCTTGCTCCAGCCGCCCAAAGCAGCGCCGGTCGTGCCGCATGCTCCTGCCTCCCGTGGCCGGCTGTGCTCCCGTGGAGGCCTCACCGCCCCCAACTATTCCCACCGCTGGCCAGGCCCTACGGCGACGGCTGCCTCACACCGCAGCCGAACCAGTGAACCCTTGTACTCCTCGCCGCGCGGGCTTCCATTGCCGTGTCTTCCCTGGCTCCGCGTCGTCCCCTTCCTAGGCCTCACCGTCGTCCACCGCCCTGGTGCTCTCGGCGCGGCGTGGTCAATGTGGTCAAGGAACGGCTTCAATCGGACGTGGACTGTACGTGGAGAGGCTGATAGCTGGGTCCATGGCC
>NW_025258442.1:0-1765 GCF_018294505.1 Triticum aestivum
CCATGTTAACCAACATTTAATATTGTTGAGTACATAAACGAGATCAAACTAAATAACGTGTCGTGGTGTTTCATCAATAAGCAACTCGTTGCGTATTGAGCTCCACTTAATTTGTAGTGTTGTTTGTTGCACTTTGCCATGCCATGTTTCATTAAACCGGACATGCATCATACTCGATTGTGCATCGTGCCATGTTGTTGTGTTGGTTGTTTACTATGTTGTGTGCTTCTTTTCCGGTGTTTGCTTCTTCGGGTTGGTTCCGATAACGTCGAGGTTGTGAGGATCCATTCGTCTACGTCCGTTTGTCTTCTTCATGGACTCGTTCTTCTTCCTTGCGGGATTTCAGGCAAGATGACCATACCCTCGAAATCACTACTATCTTTGCTATGCTAGTTTGCTCGCTCTTTTGCTATGCCAATGCTACGATGCCTACCATTTGCTTGTCAGCCTCCCAAATTGCCATGCTAAACCTCTAATCCACCATGTCCTAGCAAACCGTTGTTTGGCTATGTTACCACTTTGCTCAGCCCCTCTGATAGCGTTGCTAGTTGCAGGTGAAGATTGGATGCCGTTCCTTGTTGGGATATTTTTCTACTTGTTGGGATATCACTATACATCTGATTTAATTAATGCATCTATATACTTGGTAAAGGGTGGAAGGCTCGGCCCTATGCCTGGTGTTCTGTTCCACTCTTGCCGCCCTAGTTTCCGTCATATCGGTGTTATGTTCCCGGATTTTGCGTCCCTTACGCGGTTGGGCTATAATGGGAACCCCTTGACAGTTCGCCTTAAGTAAAGCTTTTCCAGCAATGCCCAACATTGGTTTTACCATTTGCCACCTAGCCTTTTCTTTTCCCTTGGGGGTCGCGCGCCCAAGGGTCATCATTATTTTTAACCCCCCCCCCCCCGGGCCAGTGCTCCTCTGAGTGTTGGTCCGAACTGAGCTGCCTGCGGGGCCACCTCGGGGAAACTTGAGGGTTGGTTTTACTCGTAGCTAGTCTCATCTGAGTGTGCCCTGAGAAAGAGATATGTGCAGCTCCTATCGGGATTTGTCGGCACATTCGGGCGGTGTTGCTGGTTTAGTTTTACCCTGTCGAAATGTCTTGTTGTACCGGGATACCGAGTCTGATCGGAATGTCTCGGGTGGAGGTCTATTCCTTCGTTGACCGTGAGAGCTTGTGATGGGCTAAGTTGGGACACCCCTGCAGGGATTTGAACTTTCGAAAGCCGTGCCCGCGGTTATGGGCATATGGGAATTTGTTAACGTTCGGTTGTAGAAAACCCGAAGTTGACCTTAATTAAAATACATCAACCGTGTGTGTAACCGTGATGGTCTCTTTCCGGCGGAGTCCGGGAAGTGAACACGGTGTTGGAGTTATGCTTGACGTAGGTTGCTATAGGATCACTTCTTGATCATACTTTTATCGACCGTGCTTTGCCTTCTCTTCTCGCTCTCATTTGCGTATGTTAGCCACCATATATGCTAGTCGCTTGCTGCAGCTCCACCTCATTACTCCATCCTTCCTATAAGCTTAAATAGTCTTGATCTCGCGGGTGCGAGATTGCTGAGTCCCTGTGGCTCACAGATACTTCCAAAACCAGTTTGCAGGTGCCTATGTTACCGAGCAGGTGACGCAACCAAGCTCAAGGAGGAGCTCGATGAAGATCTTGCCCTTTGTGTTGTTTCGTTCTAGTTGATCAGTAGTGGAGCCCAGTTGGGGTCGATCGGGGACCTTTGTCGCATTTGGGGTTCTTCTTTTATTTT
>NW_025258443.1:0-1765 GCF_018294505.1 Triticum aestivum
ATGTTTTTACCCAGGTTCGGGCCCTCTCGATGGAGGTAATACCTACTCCTGCTTGATTAATATTGATGATATGGGTAGTACAAGAGTAGATCTACAACGAGATCAAGGAGGCTAAACCCTAGAAGCTAGCCTATGGTATGATTGTTGTTCGTCCTACAGACTAAAACCCTCCGGTTTATATAGACACCGGATAGGTTAGGGTTACACAGAGTCGGTTACAATGGTAGGAGATCTACATATCCGTATCGCCAAGCTTGGCTTCCACGCCAAGGAAAGTCCCATCCGGACACGGGACGAAGTCTTCAATCTTGTATCTTCATAGTCTTGGAGTCCGGCCGTGACGATAGTTCGGCTATCCGGACACCCCCTAGTCCAGGACTCCCTCAGTAGCCCCTGAACCAGGCTTCAATGACGACGAGTCCGGCGCGCATATTGTCTTCGGCATTGCAAGGCGGGTTCCTCCTCCGAATACTTCATAGAAGGTTTTGAACACAAGGATAGTGTCCGGCTCTGCAAAACAAGTTCCACATACCACCGTAGAGAGAATAACTTTTGCACAGATCTGCTGACGTATTCCGCGGCGTGACATCACACCGCGGCCAGGTCTTTATATGAATTGTTTTTTGCTGTTCCACCTCAGCGCGTTTAGCGAGGCGGTTTCCTTGGCACGTCTTATCAAAGCATAGATCGTGCCCCCTTATTCCGGGATTTCCATCAATACGGACGTGGGTAAGCCAACCGTGCCCGTCGGCACGCCTCCTCTATCAAAGGCGAGTCCTAATCGACCACGGGGTGGGCTCTTAGTATTCGACCTATTTATAATGAGACCAAGGCCCTCTTCTTTTTACACCCTCCATCGAGTTCGCCTCGCGCTTCGAGTTCTAACACCCAAAGCTTTAGATTTAGGCGCTTCCGACCTTCAACGATGTCCGGCTCCGACCAGCACGGCCGATGGATGTCTTACTCCGTCACAGAAGAAGATGTGCTAAAGCTGCGAGACGCCAGGTATCTAACCGGCGAGATCTCGCATAGGCTGCCTGCTCCAGGGCAGGTCATTCCCACTCCCGAGCCCGGCGAGAACATGGTGTTCGTGTCTCACTTCCTTCGGGGTTTAGGCTTCCCGACGGATCCCTTTGTGCGGGGGCTCATGTTTTATCATGGGCTGGATTTCCATGACTTGAATCCGGAGTCCATCCTCCATATCTCGTCATTCATTGTCGTATGTGAGGCCTTCCTCCATATTACCCCTCACTTTGGATTGTGGCTCAAGACCTTCAAGGTGGAGTCAAAGATGATCAGGGGGCAACAAGCAGAGTGCGGAGGGGCGGTCATAAGCAAATGTGCTGATGCTCCGTGTCCCGAGGGCTCTTTTCAAGGGGAGCTTGGTTTGTGGCAACGGGAGTGGTTTTATATCACCGCTCCCAGGGGCACCAAATGGGTGGCGCTCCCCGCCTTCCGCTCAGATCCACCACAGCGGCTGGCGTCATGGGTCAACAAGGGGCTCGACTGGGGGCCGTCCAAGGACGTTCCATTGCTGCAGGGCCGTATTCGAGACCTCCAAGAAAGAGAGATCAATCTGGTTGCAGTGGCGCAGGTTATGTTGATCCGGTGCCTTCTGCCCTGCAAACGTCGCCCCCTCCTCCTGTGGGAACTTAATCCAGAGGGACCACGAGCTCTCCAAAATTTTATGGGCACGACGCCCGTGGAGATGTATAAACTGTTCTTCGGATCATAAGAGAAGTGTCCGGACCTGACTGAGGACGCA
>NW_025258444.1:0-1765 GCF_018294505.1 Triticum aestivum
ACTGCGATTGTTGATGACCGATACATAAGCGCAGCTTGGGGTTCGACATCCATGGAAATCGCTTTGGGACCCCAAAAATGTGAGTAATAGTCCATGAAACGGCCCAGAATCGACAAAAACCACGAGTGTTGATGACCGATACTTAAACGCACCATGGGGTTTGTTAATCGTGGAAATCACTCCGGGACCCCAAAACAGTCAGTAATAGTCCACGAAACGGGCCAGAATTGGCCAATACTATGAGAGTTGATGACCAACACGTAAGCGCACCTTGGGGTTCAACAACTATGGAAATCTCTTCGCGACCGCAAAACGGTGAGTAATAGTCCATGAAACGGGCCAAAATCGTCAAAAACCGCGAGTGTTGATGTCTGACACGCAAACGCACCCCGGGGTTCGTTAATCATGGAAATCACTCTGGGACCCCAAAAAAGTGAGTAATAGTCGACAGAACGGGCCAGAATCGGCCAAAACTGTGACTGCTGATGACCAACATGTAAGCGCACCTTGGGGTTCAATAACTATGGAAATCGCTTTGCGATCCCAAAACGGTGAGTAATAGTTCACGAAACGGGTCAGAATTGGCCAAAAATGTGAGGGTTGACGACGGGCACGTAAACGCACCCCAGGGATCGTCAATCATGGAAATCGCTCCGGGACCCCACAACGGTGAGTAACTGTGCAGAAAACGTACCAGAATCGGCCAAAATTGTGAGTGTTGGTGACCGACACGTAAATGCACCCCGGTGTTCGTCAATCATGGAAATCACTTCGGGACCCCAAAACTGGGTAATAGTCCAGGAAACGGGCCAGAATCGGCACAATCTGCGAGTCTTGACGACCAGCACGTAAGCACATCTTGGGGTTCGACAAGCATGGAAATCGTTTTGGGACTGCAAAACGGTGAGTAATAGTCCATGAAAGAGCCCTGAATCGGTAAAACCTAGGGTTATTGATCAACAATACATAAACGCACCCCGGGTTTCGTCAATCATGGAAATTGCTCAGGGACATCAAATCAGTGAGTAATAGTCCATGAAACGGGCCAAAATTGGCCAAAACTTCAAATGTTGATGACCGACACATAAACACGCCGGTGTTCGTCGGTCGTGGAAATCACTACGTGAGCCAAAAACTGAGTTATAGTCCAAGAAACGGGCCAGAATCGGCCGACACTGCGATTGTTGATGACCGATACATAAGCGCAGCTTGGGGTTCGACATCCATGGAAATCGCTTTGGGACCCCAAAAATGTGAGTAATAGTCCATGAAACGGCCCAGAATCGACAAAAACCACGAGTGTTGATGACCGATACTTAAACGCACCATGGGGTTTGTTAATCGTGGAAATCACTCCGGGACCCCAAAACAGTCAGTAATAGTCCACGAAACGGGCCAGAATTGGCCAATACTATGAGAGTTGATGACCAACACGTAAGCGCACCTTGGGGTTCAACAACTATGGAAATCTCTTCGCGACCGCAAAACGGTGAGTAATAGTCCATGAAACGGGCCAAAATCGTCAAAAACCGCGAGTGTTGATGTCTGACACGCAAACGCACCCCGGGGTTCGTTAATCATGGAAATCACTCTGGGACCCCAAAAAAGTGAGTAATAGTCGACAGAACGGGCCAGAATCGGCCAAAACTGTGACTGCTGATGACCAACATGTAAGCGCACCTTGGGGTTCAATAACTATGGAAATCGCTTTGCGATCCCAAAACGGTGAGTAATAGTTCACGAAACGGGTCAGAATTGGCCAAAA
>NW_025258445.1:0-1765 GCF_018294505.1 Triticum aestivum
GCCAGCCAGGACTCCACGCCTCCACTGCGCCGCCAGCTCTCCCCCGGCACCACACCCGGCAGGAGGTGGGTGCTGGTGGAAACCGAGGCGACCAGCCCCCCTCCCCAGCCAAACCATGATCGCATCCTCAAGCGAATCTACAAGCTCGCAGAGCTGGAGGTAGTCGATGTCGAGGAAGGCGAACTTTTGGAGCAGGGGCACTATCTTAGAAAAAAAGGAAAATTCTCTTGCGACAAGTCCTCGTTTATGCTCCTTAAGGACGACTATTGTAGCTTCAGGAGTAGGGAGCTTTCCTGAACTTGGTAGCACAGGAAGGAAAACTTGGTAGTACAGGAGGGAGCTTTCCTGAACCATCCTCTCTTCTAAGTGGTATGGATAAAGTTGCCTTCTTCATAAGCCAAATAATGCATATTCTTGAATGACAGACTCTGTTCCTTTGTTAGCATTTCCTTGGATCAAAATCATAGTTATCATATATACTTTGGCTCGTACACAATTTTGTGGGTGGCAACCTTTGAGTATTTCATACTATGCACCAATATGTTTCCCTCAATAGAACTTAATTGTACCAATCTGCAATGGTGTTTCCTTGTAGAAGGTAAATGTAAGAAATTGACTGCATTCCTGTCTGGTTGCTTTCAATAAAGGATGAATTATGAATATGAATCTTCCAAAGTTTGTTAATTAAATTGATTATAGTTCCAACCAAAAGCTTTTTTTATCCTCACTTGCTACTTTGACTCTCGGTGCTTTCTGATGTGCCATCATTTATTTATTTCGAAGTCTTGATTTTTTTTTAATGTGAAGGTTCAAAATATTAACTGCTTGAAATGAGGTGGCCATTTCATCAAGAGATTAGAAATTCTATTCACACTGGCAAAAATATGCTTACTGGACAACTGTTGTCTAATTTCTGTGACCTTATTTAGTTTCAGTTTGTGTTGTCTGCGGCACAGACACTCATTTCAAAGGCAGGGCTGCGTCAACGATGCGCGTCAATAATTAGGCTGATGGAAATAGCAAACTTTGGGCGCGGTCTCCTCGATCCTGTAGCATCTTCGCTCTTTGGCCATTACTTGTGCTCCTTTCGCTAGTTCCTTCATTTTTCATATGCTAGTCTACCATTTGTCATTGTCACAGTGTTTGCAATTTTGTTTCTGCAGGTCATGCTCAACTTTTTCACCCTCTAAACCTGGTAATATTACCCTACCCTGAGATCCTTGCCCTCAAGATTCATCAATAGCTTCTGTAATAATCGTGTAGCAGTGTCCAGCTCAGTGCCAAGGCGAAGGGAAGCCCCAATCACCAAGATGGCGGAGAAGCTTCTGTATTGTCGTCTTGGCATCACAGAAGAGGGTGTTCCAAGGCCGTCTGCCATCCATTGCCATCGATGCATTGCGCGCCCTCTTCCAACTTGACTGTGACCTCTCCACAGCCATCGAAGATGCTCCTGTTGCCCATGGAGTGATCTGGACCGCCAAAGACACACAGATGGTTGTGGTTTCCGCTGTGGTCGAGTTCCCTGATCGTAGCTTAGTCTTTTGTGAGATGTGTGTTGAGATGCTGCTTGCTGTACCAACCAGCAGTCTGCTTCTCGTGATGTTCCCCTTGCTGTACCAACCAGCAGTTTGTTTACCCTGTTGGGCAACTGTAGGGGTTGTGAAATGTAGGTAACGTCTCTAAATGATGACTATGATGTTTATGAATGCTGACTATGATGTTTATATGCTGATACAATGCAAATTAGTTGTTTCTTTAGTTTAGT
>NW_025258446.1:0-1765 GCF_018294505.1 Triticum aestivum
AGAAAGATACTTGATAAAACAGAATTATACCTGCTCCGGCTAGTGCGAGTTGTCGAATGGAATCACCCTCCTAGACCCCCGAGGGTTGTCTTTGTTGCTGGTGATCCCCATCAACCACTTCTCCAAGGTATCCTCGCTGACATCCTCCAGGTGGATCCGAGTGTAATCCTCGAGCCCAGAGTACATCCACATCGGATGATCACGTGCCTGAAGCGGTTGGATGCGTCGACCGAGAAAGACCTCCAGCAGGTCCATTCCGGTCACCCCGTCGCGGACGAGTTGGATGACCCGCTCGACCAGCACCTTGACATGCACCTTCTCTTATGGAACTAACTTCAGGGGGGCGGGCTTCTCCACTCGAGCCAAGGAAAAGGGAGGAAGTCCAGTCGACTGACCCGGGGTCGGCTGATCCTTGCCGTAGAACCAAGTCGACTACCAGCCCCGGACCGAGTCGGGAAGGATCATGGCTGGGAAGGTACTCTTGCTCCTCATCTGGATCCCCAAACCCCCGCACATCTGGATCACTTGTGTCCTCTCGTCACTCGGATTGGCCTTTTTGACCGACTGGGAGTGGCAGGTGAAGATGTGTTTGAAAAGACCCCAGTGCGGTCGATAGCCCAAGAAATTTTCACACATCGACACGAAAGCAGCCAGATAGACTATGGTGTTTGGAGTGAAATGGTGAAGTTGAGCCCCAAAGAAATTCAAAAAACCCCGGAAGAAAGGATGGGGAGGCAGTGAGAATCCGCGATCTACCTGGGTGGCGAGGAGAACACACTCACCCTCCCTTGGCCGCGGCTCGGTTTTGTTCCCCGGGAGCCATGCCGACTTGTGGGGGATCAGTCCCCCTCCACCAGGTCGCCGAGGTCGTCCTGGGTGATTGTTGAGCAGATCCAGTCGCCCTAGATCCAGCCCGGCGGCAGGCCGGATCTCGACGAGGATCCGCCCCGGCTGGTCCGCTTGCCCTTCGCCTTCGCGGTCGCCTTCTTCGCGCGCTCCAACGCCACCGTCTTCTCTTTCCCCATGGCGATGGGTCGAGCTCGAGCGAGAGTCCGGTGACGAGGGCGGAAGCGAGCTTGGCGGAGAGATCGGGAGAAGAAGAAGAGAGAATGGGAGCGCATGGGGAAGAGGCCTGGCCCGGGGCCTTTTATAAGATCATCCCCCAAGTGACTGACTGGTGGACCCAGACAATCTAAACAAATCCCGCAACAGTCGCGCGCACAGTACGTGGCGAAAAAGGTGGCACGGGGATCGAGGGGACTTGCCTAATCCGTCCCAATAACCTCGGTTCCATCCGTCTGGCGCACTTCCCAAAATTCGAATCCCGTGAAATCCACGGAGAGCAGAGCAACCTGTCAGACTGAAGACAAACGTCCTCTACATCATCATTCGGAATTCTACCGTGAAAATTCACTCGACAAAAACCAAGAATGGACCAAGGCGACTGAGAAAGGAGTCGACATCGTCACCTCAACTCATTGTTCCAGAACAAGATATACTCATAGCACAAAGAATGGGTCGGAAGTGTTCCCAACTCCTTCCTCACTCAAACCCTGATCCATTCGGGGGCTAATGATAAAGCTATGTACTTAGGGTAGGGTCATGGATCTGTCCAACATACCCTCCCCAAGGACATCTCTACAAAGAATCAGAAGCAGTCGAAGAGAAACCATCATCCACTCGACCGTGAAGATGTGCTCACTCGACCACCTTGAAGACACTCGACCACCAGAAGATGATAAACCCATCCACTCTGCAACGGTCA
>NW_025258447.1:0-1765 GCF_018294505.1 Triticum aestivum
AATAAATAAAGTACTATTTTTTAAAAAAAATAATTGTTTATTCAAAATTATGTGCATTTTTTAAAAATGCACGGAGATTATTTTCTTATATTTGTGAAAATTTATCAATACATCAACACAATTGAAGTCCGGGAATATTTTTGAAATTTTTTGACATTTTTAAAAAAATCTTTGATAATTGTCCCCAATTCTTGATTGAAAGAGACACCAAAGGCCTCTACCCTCCCTCTCTGTCTATCCAAGAGATGGAAGGGTAGAACTTTTCTTTGGTTTTTTGATCTTTTCGTCAAAGAGTTGAAGTCCATCCGAACCCTCCAATGCAGAAATATGAGGAGAGCAAAGCGCCAATGGCGCGTGAAGCGCATGCGGAAGGGGCATGGAGAAATAAAGAAGTGTGGGGGGAGAAACAGCCAAGCTCATTCCCTTCGCTTCATGGGCCAAAAGTAGTGCTTTGTTTCCTGGCCACAATGAAAATAGATGGCAAGTGCCTGATCGCTACGGCTCCGGTAGGTTGCGTTCCCTTAACCAAGCCACTGCCTATGAGTCGCCAAAAACGCATGAACATTTTTTAAAATCAATGAGTAGTTTTGTACTCATGAAGAATTTCAAAAATTATGAACTTTTCTTAAATTCATGAATGTTCTAAAATTTTATGAATATTTTTTTAGTTCAGATAAAAATATAAATCTTGAATGCTTAATTTATTCTTAAATTGCTTTAATAGAATGTTGGTTTTGGTACTGCTATGTGGAACCACAACCGGAAAATGGGCATACGCCGACGGCCAAAGCTATGCCTACGGCTGCCGTCGGCCTAGTTCGACATATGCCGACAGCCCAGTCCTGGCCGTCGGCTTAAACTGGCCGTCGGGTTACATGGACCTATGCCGACGGCTGCCGTCGGCACAGAACGGCCATCGACCTAGCCGCAGACATGCCGACAGCAGCCGTCGGCATAGATAGGCCGTCGGTATAACTGTGGGCCCGGCGACCCCGCCGGTGACTAGTGGCTAACGCCGTCAAACCTATGGCGACGGTCTGGACGGGCGGGCGTCGGCATATCTCCGCATGCCACATCACCGATCCGCGGCATGGCGCCCATCAGAACTCTGCCGTATCTAGCTATTTTTTACATACTTATTTTTCATATGTTTTAATGCTTTTTTTACATACGTTTTTTTGCATATGTTTTTATGCTTTTTAGAAAATATGTGTTCATGCTTTTTTATGTATTATATGAATATGTATGTAGTTTGTAATTTTTTCCATAGATTATGAATATATATATATAGTTTGTATTTTTTTGAGCACATTAATAATATGCTGTGTAACACCCCGGTGTAATGATGCTACAGTAACCCCTGGGGTTAAGTTAATCTTTTTGCTAAACATGTTCCTGATCATAATTGTCTCCTTTCTCTTTTAAATTCCAGTTGAATTCAAATTCAACTTTTGTCTGAAATTCAAAATGCTCAGACATGAAAACAAAAATGTTCATCATGTGCAGAATAATCCACAACTACTATTGGTGGTGAACCAACATTTTTGCAAAAAGGTTTGAGTGGCCTAAGCTACTTCAAACAGTGGCCTAAGAAATAAATTAAATGCCTTTTTAATTTATGAAAATGGCAAACTATTTCTAAAGCCTCACAATCTTTTTTGGCAGTGCCTAATAATTCTTTGAGATTATTTTGTCCAATGGCATAATCTTTTGCAAAGTCTTTATTGGCTAAAAGAAAAGAAAATGCAAAGCTGTTTAAAAAAAA
>NW_025258448.1:0-1764 GCF_018294505.1 Triticum aestivum
CAAGATAAGCGTGAGTGCTATGGATGGCGTTCTCGTAGGGAGACGGGAGCGGATCCATAGTGGTGTATTGATATGGTGAATATGTGGACTCGTGTGCGCCACCTCAAAGAGTTACTTGCAGTCGTAGTTCAGGATAGCCACCGAGTCAAAGCTGGCTTGCTGCAGTTAAACCCCACCATCCCCTTTGTTGATAATGAAGCATATGTAGTTAGTTCTGATGTAAGTCTTGCTGGGTACATTTGTACTCACGTTTGCCTATTTTATGTTTTGCAGAGAGACTTCGGTCTCACTAGTAGTTCCACGTGGACTTCGACGTTTAGCTTGTTACCTCAGCTATGATCTTGTGCCCTCGGCAGGATTTGGTAGATAGTCAGGCTTCTCAGCCTTTTTCATTTATAGATGTCTGTACTCAGACATGATAGCTTCCGCTTGTGCTTTGACTTGTATGCTCTGATTGTTGGGTCATGAGACCCATGTTTGTAATATCTCGCTCCTCGAAGCCTATTGATTAAATACTTGAGTCATAGAGTCATGTTGTGATGCCATGTTGTGTTTGCACATATCGAGCATATTGTGTGTATGTTATTGAAATGCTTGGTATGTGTGGGATCTGACTATCTAGTTGTTTATCCTTAGTAGCCTCTCTTACCGGGAAATGTCTCCTAGTGTTTCCAATGGTAGCTTGCTACTGCTCCGGAACACTTAGGCTGGCCGGCATGTGTCCTTCTTCGTTCCTGTGTCTGTCCCTTCGGGGAAATGTCACGCGATGAATACCGGAGTCCTGTTAGCCCGCTACAGCCCGGTTCACCGGAGTCTTGCTAGCCTAGTGCTACAGCCTGGATTCACTCGCTGATGACCGACACGTTCGATGCTGGGTCATGGATGCCTGTCCCTGTAAGTTTGTGCCACTTTGGGTTTACGACTAGCCATGTCAGCCCGGGCTCCTTATCATATAGATGCTAGCGACACTGTCATATACGTGTGCCAAAAGGCGCAAACGGTCCCGGGTAAAGGTAGGGCGACACCCGTGGGAATACCGTGTGTGAGGCCGCAAAGTGATATGAGGTGTTACATGCTAGATCGATGTGGCATTGAGTCGGGGTCCTGACAGCGTTGGTATCAGAGCTTGACTGCCTGTAGGTTACCAAGCCAAACTGGTCGAAGTTGAGTCTAGAAATTCTTTAGTTATATAAGGGAATTGATTGTGGGATGGAACGTAAGGCTCTTTTTACTCCTTATACCTCATGCCCTTCTGATCTGAGTCATCTTATCTTTCCTACGGGGTTAAGAAACTAGGCTTTATCTTCTTTCTATCAGGATCACGTATTACTAGTCCGTAGACTTATAAGATTGTTCGATTTAAGCTTGAGTCCAGTTCCTACTACTTCTGTATGTTAACTGATGATCTCGAAACCTTGATATTGTGCTTCTGAGTGGTTATGCCACCATTTTTTGTGATTGTCTCAAATCTTTTGAGCATTTACAGCCGTTATGCTGTCCGAGTCATCCCAGGTTTCTAAATAGTCTGAAGCATTTGCAAAATCCCTTCCTCCCGTTCCGATGTTCCTTTGGGCCAGATTAACCACACTAATCGGTGAGTTGAGGTACTTTGTTACCTCGGCGTATATGTTGGAGATATTATTATGACCCTAGGTGTGTTAGGGGATCATCTAGTAATTTAGCTATGATTTGTGTTCCCGGTGTGATGATTCTGGCCATCATTCTCGAAAGCATCCCGTGATGCTACTTAGTAATAGGTATTCT
>NW_025258449.1:0-1764 GCF_018294505.1 Triticum aestivum
AAAAAAAAACTAGTCACTACAGACATTATCTAAAGATTTGGGTGATTATATTCGAATATGGAAATACAGATATTGTCTTATACATTTTTTAAAAGGATGATAGCACTTCCAGCATTTACTCGAAACGGGCTTTCGCCCGCTTTATATATAAAGCGCCGACCGATCATTGTACGCGGCCAAACGATACGTCGAGGTGAGGTGGCCCTCAAACACTGCCGATCCCAAGATAATCGGAGCACTCAAGACGCACGTGACTATAAGATAACATAGGAAGATCGGAGTACAATGCCACGCAAAGCCCTAAACACCTAGGTTCCACGACAACACCCTCGCAAGGGAGAAAGTATCATCGCTGCCGAGTCCAGCATGAACTAAGGTCTTCAACCGAAACCCTGACACGGAGAGAAGCACAATGACGACTTCTTCAAGAAGATAATGGCGTCCACGAGCGTTGCCGCCATAGGGGCAACAAGGCGCGAAGCTTTCGCTCTACAACTCCCTAGTGTCACCACGAGGACTCTAAGACAAGCTTCGTGATACCATATCACCAAATCCGGATTGGGGCGCCACCAATGCTAATGACAAAGAGCGCGATCAAGCCACCCTTCGCTATACATCTCGCCGCTCACACAGCCAAGAGGGGAAGTCACCACCTCGCCATGGTGCCTGCTGGAAAGCCAAATATGTGGACCGCCATCCGGGGCTGCCGCCCCAGCATCCACGTCGGAGACACTACCACTCTCCCACATCAAATGCACCAACCACGATAGGAGGAGTAAAAGACGGCTCCTTTCACTCCTTGCCCTGCATCAGCCATGGGATCTGGGTTGACACCTCCACTGTAGGAGGCGTCCGCACCTGCATCCCTAGGCGGTCCCGGTGGACCGGTGGAGACACAACACTGTGACTATCGACTGCTGCCGTCAAGCAAGCTTGACCGATGCCAAGTTTGTGGCCTTTGGCACCTATCTTCTCAACAGAAAGCGGTGTCTAGACCACCGCCATTGACTACCACACCCGTGGGAGAGGGACCTTCCCAGCCACACGCACCACCCGGACGGAGCCCAATCTCGTCTACCTAGAGCAATAGTTCCAACTCGCCTTGGGCCCAGATCTCGTCTGCCCTTGCGTGGGCCCTAGGTCAACCGCCACCGTCAGCATGGACCCAGGAGAAGGGAGATCACCGCCACCACCCTATGCCGCCTACCGGAACATGGTCGCCAAAAGCACAAACCAGCACCAGGACAGAACCACACTGCCATAGGCCACCAGCCACGGGACACGCACAACAGTCATTCATGTAGCAACGACCGGTCGCCGGCCACATGCGGTAGCCAGCAACGCTATAACCTCCGGCTGCCAGCCTCGTGCATACAAGCAGCCGAGCCGCCCGGATTAATCCACCTCCACCACCCGCAGACTCCACGCGCCAGATGTCGGCAGAGCCCAGCCCTAACCACCGCCGCCGCCCTAGGTGGGAGCCAACACCGCGAGGCCCTCCACATCCCGGCAAGATCCCCGCGACCCCGTCGTGCCCTCTGGAGGTGCCATGTCGCCGCGTGCTACAGGTCCGCACCAACGCTATGAGTGGGGGGATAGGAGGTCATGCCGCCGCTGTCAGCGATCGGGCTTTGCCCGACGGCGCGAGGTTGGCAGCAGAGAGGAGATGCGAGGGAGAGGAGGTGGCATTTGCCAGCGGCTAGGGATCCCCCAGATTCCTCTTTTTTCTTGCAATTGCAAAGTGGTGGAAAAAATTTGTATTTC
>NW_025258450.1:0-1764 GCF_018294505.1 Triticum aestivum
GCTTGCGCGACACGGAGAGCACCATAGGACAGCACCAATAATAAAACATACAACTCAAACCAATCACGATCATCAAATAGCCATTAGGACAAAATAGATCTACTCAAACATCATAGGATAGCCATACATCATTGGGAAATAATATATAGCATTGAGCACCATGTTCAAGTAGGGATTACAGCGGGTAAGAGAGAGGTTACACCGCTGCATAGAGGGGGGAAGAGTTGGTGATAATGGTGGTGAAGTTGTTGGTGAAGATGGCGGTGATGATGATGGCCCCCAATGGCACTCCGGCGCCACCGGAAGTGAGGGGGAGAGGGCCCCCCTCCTTCTTCTTCTTCCTTGACCTCCTCTCTAGGTGGGAGAAGGGTTTCCCCTCTGGTCGCGTGGGAGGGGCGAGAGCCCCTCCGAGATTGGATCTATCTCTCTGTCTCTCTCTGGTTCTACGTTCTGTTCGGGCTCTGTTTCACCATTTCGTATATATATGGAGATCCGTAACTCCGATTGGCCTGAAACCTTTGGCGTGATTTTTTTCTGAATATTAGCTTTCTTGCGGCAAAAGAATAGCATCAACCGCCTTACGATGGGCTCATGAAGGTAGGGGCGCGCCCTAAGGGGGGCGCCCCCTGCCTCGTGACCACCTTGGGCACTGGTTCGCGTTGATTTTCCTTCCGAATTTTCCATATTTTCCAAAAATAAGCTCCATCCGTTTTTATCCCGTTTGGACTCCGTTTGATATGGATATTCTGCGAAACCAAAAACATGCAGCAGACAGGAACTGGCACTGGGCACTGGATCAATATGTTAGTCCCAAAAATAGTATAAAAAGTTGCCAAAAGTATATGAAAGTTCGATAATATTGGCATGGAACAATCAAAAATTATACATATGACGGAGACGTATCAATCTACAAGTGTATGTAGGGTTTTATGACTAACCATGTGAATGACCAGTTCTTGTCATCTCTCTAAATAGATATAAGTAAAGCAAGAGAGTTTTAATTCTTTCTACAAAAGTTATGCCCACGCTCTAACAAATATAAGTGAAGCAAAAGAGCATTCTACAAATGGCGGTTGTCTAAGTGAAGAGAAACAGGCAATCCAAACTTCAAATGATATAAGTGAAGCACATGAAGCATTCTATAAAGCCATACTCAAAAGATATAAGTTAAGTGCAAAGAGCATTCTATAAATCAACCAAGGACCATCTCATACTAGCATGGTGCATAAAAGAAAAGTAAACACCTAAATGCAAAATGCGCTCCAAGACTTGCACATATCGCATGAACGAAACGAATCCGAAAACATACCGATACTTGTTGAAGAAAGAGGGGATGCCTCCCCAGCATCCCCAAGCTTAGACGCTTGAGTCTCCTTGAATATTTACTTGGGGTGCCTCGGGCATCCCCAAGCTTGAGCTCTTACCTCTCTTCCTTCTTCTCACATCGAGACCTTCTCGATCATCGAACACTTCATCCACACAAAACTCCAACAGAAAACTCGGTAAGATCCGTTAGTATAATAAAGAAAATCACTACTCTAAGTACTATTGCAAACCAATTCATATTTTGTTTTTGCATTGTGTCTACTGTAATATAACTTTTTCATGGCTTAATCCATTGATATAAATTGATAGGTTCATCAAAACAAGCAAACTATGCATCAAAAACAGAATCTGTCTAAAACAGAACAGTCTGTAGCAATCTGAACATTCACCGTACTTCTGATACTTGAAAAATTCTGCCAAAATTAGGAAAAATAAAAA
>NW_025258451.1:0-1764 GCF_018294505.1 Triticum aestivum
CAGTTAACATACAGAAGTAGAAACTGAACTCAAGCTTAGAACCATCAATCCTACAAGTCTGCAGATTAGTAACACGTGATCCTGATAGAAAGAAGAGATAGCCTAGTTCTTAATCCCCGTAGAAGAGAAGATGATGACTCAGATCAGAAGGCCATGAGGTATAAGGAGTAAAAAAGAGCCTTACGTTCCATCCCACAATCAATTCCCTTATATAACTAAAGAATTTCTAGACTCAACTTCGACCAGTTTGGCTTGGTAATCCTACAGGCAGTCAAGCTCTGATACCAACGCTGTCAGGACCCCGACTCAATGCCACATCGATCTAGCATGTAACACCTCATATCACTTTGCGGCCTCACGCACGGTATTCCCACGGGTGTCGCCTTACCTTTGCCCGGGACCGTTTGCGCCTTTTGGCACACGTATATGACAGTGTCGCTAGCATCCATATGATAAGGAGCCCGGGCTGACATGGCTAGTCGTAAACCCAAAGTGGCACAGACTTACAGGGACAGGCATCCATGACCCAGCATCGATCGTGTCGGTCATCAGCAAGTGAATCCAGGCTGTAGCACTGGGCTAGCAGGACTCCGGTGAACCGGGCTGTAGCGGGCTAACAGGACTCCGGTATTCATCGCGTGACATTTCCCCGAAGGGACAGACACAGGAACGAAGAAGGACACATGCCGGCCAGCCTAAGTGTTCCGGAGCAGTAGCAAGCTATCATGGCTCGGTGGAAACACTAGGAGACATTTCCCCGTAAGAGAGGCTACTAAAGATAAACAACTAGATGGTCAGATCCCACACATACCAAGCATTTCAATAACATACACACAATATGCTCGATATGTGCAAATACAACATGGCATCACAACATGACTCTACGACTCAAGTAATTTATTCAATAGGCTCCGAGGAGCGAGATATTACAAACAGGGGTCTCACGACCCAACATTCAGAGCATACAAATCAAAGCACAAGCGGAAGCTATCATGTCTGAGTACAGACAACTATAAATGAAAAAGGCTGAGAAGCCTGACTATCTACCAGATACTGCCGAGGGCACAAGATCGTAGCTGAGGTAACAAGCTAAACGTCGAAGTCCAAGCGGAACTACTAGTGAGACTGAAGTCTCTCTGCAAAAACATAAAATAGGCAAACGTGAGTACAAATGTACCCAGCAAGACTTACATCAGAACTAACTACATATGCATCATTATCAACAAAGGGGTGGTGGGGTTTAACTGCAGCAAGCCAGCTTTGACTCGGTGGCTATCCTAAACTACGACTGCAAGCGACTCTTTTGAGGTGACGCACACGAGTCCACATATTCACCATATCAATACACCCTATGGATCCGCTCCCGTCTCCCTACGAGAACGCCATCCATAGCACTCACGCTTATCTTGCGTGTTTTAGAGTATCCACTTTCACTTGTCTATGAACTGATATAAGCAACCCAGAAGTCCTTTTCCGCGGACACGGCTATTCGAATAGATGATGTTAACCCTGCAGGGGTGTACTTCTTCATACATGTTTCCACCACTTAGCGTCTGCACACGACATGTGCTCGGCAGACTTCAAGCGAAAGCCGACGTGGGTGTAGACCACGACCTACCTAAACACTCAAGTCTCTAGTCCAGGTTTATCGCCTATTCGGGTTCCATCCATGAGGAGATCCGGCCGGAGTTTCGCTCACAGCCCCAAACGATGTGAACAGGGTTCCCGAGATACCAAACGGGCATCCGGTACACCGTGCCACGT
>NW_025258452.1:0-1764 GCF_018294505.1 Triticum aestivum
ACTTCAACTACTAGTAAAAGCAATATTATCCAACATGATAATTTCAACCAGCACATCGGTTGATTTTGTAAGACGGAACTTTCATTTATCTCCACAAGTAATTGTTTTTTCAAAGATGATTCTATTGCTATATGGGCACATAGATCATGGTCAGTCAATGCATAATGTGCAAAAAGTCAAATAATTTAAGAAAATATTGAATACAAAGGTACACGTAATAAATCAAAAAATTACCTTGTGGGAGATAATCATATGTCTCATCAACTTTGATTTGTTTATGTTCACATCTTGTTCCTTATCATCATGTAATGAAACTTTTCTTTCATGCATCAATTCAAAAATCGAAGGTAATGTCGAGATAGTTGTGGACGGAGTTGATGGCAATGGATCACGATCTATTTGATTATCTAATCCCGGAACAATCTATCCAAAACATTCAGAAACTGGAGATAATGTTTCATAGTTGGTGACGTAGGTGATGGCTCCAAACACCTGATTCAGAAAATTTTGCTTTTTTTTGAGGTCGGTTATCAAAATCCTTTGCAATGTTTAGTTCTGTCATCTATTTTCTGCAGTTACAACAAAAATAGAAGTTATAGTAACACTAAAGTTGACAGAAATAATAGCCATATAATGCATCGGGCCATGAGTATACCCATAGAAATAAATGATAACATAAGAGTTCTTAGTAGCAGTAGTCTCATATGACACGGATAACTTAAGTTCATACAATTGACTGGCAGAATCACTTCAACCGGCATGGAAGCATGCATAGAACAAAACAAAACAATGTTGCAATCACTTTACCAAACAAGACAACAAGATTAGAGTTTTGAGCTGCGGTTGGAGAGGAAGGGGAGAACTTCATGTCGGGTGTCTATTTTCTCAACTTTGAAGCATATTCTTCAAGAGTTTAATAACTAATTGAAAGGATTTTCAGATATTATTTGAATTATGAGCAATGGTATATACATTATAATTTTTTGTCAGGCTTCCAAGTACTTCAAGAACTTAAATACTACTCCCTCTGTTCACTTTTATAAGACGTTGTAGTCATTTCAGACAGAAGTCAAAACAGTTCAATGTATACTGTCTGAAATGTCTTATAAAAATGAACAGAGGGAGTACTACTATTTAATAGATGAAAATAAAAGCATATCTAATTTCGATAGTAACATAATGTTGGATCCATTCCTTTTGAATTGTCACTTTGTCCATCATGATTCTTGGGAAGAGATGTTGGCAATAATTCACCTTGGACAATTCATTTGTGAAAATGTATGTCTATTTAAATTGCACATAAAAAAACTCTGGTCAATTTTTCATTGAGAAGATATAAAGGTCCTACCTCCTGTGCCGCGTCAATAATTATGGGGTGAAGCATCATGGATTGGAGCATCCTGTGCCGGAGGCGAATCAATTGTTGGAATGGAGGGTATCAAGGAAACCTTGATGGAAGTTCAGGGCGGATTCTTCCGTGCCTCAGTGGAGCAGGAAAGGCTAAATGAACGACTTTTAGGAGGAGTTGCCTTTTTATTTAACGTGAAATTATGCATGTAGGACAGTGGGGGAGGACTCCCTAATGTATTTTTCATGGAATTTTTCATCTAATAACTGTATAATTTCTCAAAAAAAATCTAATAACTAAAGGAGAGATCACTTTCCAAAAAGAAATATCTGATGGACAATTTTGTTAGATTTGCAGTGGGGTCCTGATTATCTTTCATCTAATGGCAGTAAATAAATAAATAAAGGAGAGTGAAT
>NW_025258453.1:0-1764 GCF_018294505.1 Triticum aestivum
CCAGATCAGGGTCTCTTTAGATGCAGAAGATGATGGCAAGATCACTTGGGCAAAACCAGAAATTTGCTAGTGCAAGTTTTGCAAAACTCCAGTTTTGGACAGAAAGAAAGAAGGTTTATTTCATGCACATACAAATCTCCAATGAGTCCACTCTTCTGGACTTAAGGGTTTTGAAGGGAGGGCTACAAGTAGGAAAAAGGATCATGGTCACTAGAGCAAAATAAAGTAGGGTTGCAGTTCAAAACACCAAACTGGACCAGAATGAAAAAGAGGTTGATTCACTCAAATTTTTCAAAGAACAACACTGCGTTTTTGCATAGAGTTGAGTTGTATGCATCCACTGACATCTCCAAACACTTGGAAGAATTTTTAAAGAAATATTTAAATGGGTTGTAGTGCAAAAGTGCCTACTGGACCAGATTGGAAAAGTTGGTGTAGAGCTCAAAATCTCCAATGGTCAAAAGGTATTTTTGCATAAAAGTGATGTGGAAACATCACATGACATCCCCAAATTTTGGTGGAAATTTTAAATGCATTTGTCAAATGGTTGCAGTGCAAAACAGGCTCCAAATTCAAAAGAAATCATTTTAAAAGGATAAAGCTCTGAGAAAACATATCTTGACATTTAAATCCACTAATAAAGAATTGTTTTATCATAGAGAGTATTCAAGTCCAACAATACTCTTTGAGGTTTTTTTTCCACTGGGGCAAAAAATCCAAAAATCACAAAGGGCAAATCTTGGCAAAAAGGAAAAGTTTTATTTCCTGACAATGTTTTAATAAATAAAACAAGGTCAAAAATTTTGGGGTGTCACAACACTACCCCCCTAAAAAAATCTCGTCCTCGAGATTTGTTAAAAGCTGTTTTGAACAAACATTTTTTTTATCACAAGAAAACATTCCACTGCACAAAAACAAAGTGGCTACAGTGAGAGGGCAATAAGTGGTGTAAAACCACAGTGTGATACGCTGGCGTAGTGTGGAAAAAAATCCACGGTTAGGGAAAACGAGATATTTTACGTAGATACAGTAATTTAGAATAAATTCTAAATTACTAAAATACGTTGGTCGCACCCGAGAGCACAGTGCTCCCTCTGGCTGACAGGTGGACCCAGGGCCCACTGTTGGCCTCTTCTTCTACCTATGGCTCTCTCCTCTCTCTCGCGCGCTCTCCCGCGCTTCCTCCACCGACGATGCCTAGCTCGTAGGGCATCGAGGCCGTACCGTGGTAGGGCGCGGCGTGCTAGCTGCCGGTGCAGCGTGCACTCACCTCGCGGGCCAGGGCGCTGTCGGCACTGCTCGCTGACTCGCCTCCGAACACCGGCGGTCGAGCGACGAGTGGCGCTGGTGGACCTCGCCCACCGTACACCGATCTCGGGCTATAAAATGATCGCGGTGTTCCTCCCTTCTTCCTCACACCTGGCCTCGTTCCTACTCCTCCATCCTTCTCCTCCATTGCTGCTAGCAGGAGCTCGATACGAGGCTCTAATGGCGGAGGCGATGCCGGACTGGTATGTGGTCCTGGTGTGTGGAGGTTTGGCGGTGCTGCTGGGGTTCTCCGTGCTCCTGTGCGCGATGATCCTGGATGATCGTCGAGATGCTGCCGCTCGAGTGTTAGCTCTTCGCGGCGGCGGCGATCACGTGGACTAGGCGCGGCACCGAGCGCTAACTGCTGTCGGCGTGCTGGGGCAACTTGTGCCCGAATGGTCACTCACGAATCTCTCTCACTGAGACCGTGGTGTCCTCGAGTGTGGTTAGTTCGGC
>NW_025258454.1:0-1764 GCF_018294505.1 Triticum aestivum
GGCGCATCTTGTTTTTTCTAGATCTACCAGCCTAAAAGAATGAGAACTGTATAAGATTGACATGGAATACCTGAATCCAGACCAACTGAGCCCCCTCCATCACCGCCTGCTGGTGTTGTTCCACCGGACTGATTCATTTAGTTCGCCGGAGAACTCGCTCCTTTGGAAAGAGAAGAACTGCGGCCGTAGCTAGGGTTTGTGGATCGATATGACAAGATGCGAGGCAGGGACTTGCTGTGGCGTCTAGTATATGGAGTATTTTTGACTGTCCGTGACTACCTCTTTGACAAGCAGCGACCCCGTTTTGCATGGAAAGACAGACAAAATGCGAGGAGAGATGTACATCAATGAGCTGCGTGGAAAGACGGCCTGCAGGCTGATTCAGTGCATGCATGCTAGCTGGAAACACATACTACTAGAAAATAGTCATGGGCCTGTAGTTTCTCAGCGTCCTAGCCTTGTAGTACTGTATTTCGGTACAGTGTTTTACAGAGGCTTGCCATAGTATGTTTCAGAGTGTGCAGAAGAACACTTGGTACGCACGCTAGGACTTATGTCTATTCTTCCACAAGGACAAAAACATTTGACCGCTTTTGAGAAGCCACCATTTAATTGTGCGATGTATATCAATGATTTTTTAATACACGACAGAAAAGGTCTGTAAGATGCTTCTTTATCGCTCACCTGGTTGTTAAGTATATTGTTACATTCTAAGTTTATGAGGTAGCCGAGAGAGAGCACAGGAGGAACTGGTTTCAACGCCGCGCTAAATATATATAACACTTAAGATCCACGACAACACCCCTAGGAGGGAGAACATGCTAAGCGCTGCCGTTGCCGAGTTCACAATGGACAATGGTTTACACCTGAAACCCAGACGATGTCTTGAAGAAGAAAACGACGTCCGTGAGCGTCATCATCATCGGTGACAAAGCGCAGAGCTTTTGCTCGACACCTCCCCCGAGATCTCCAGGACAAGCACGGCAAGGTCAGAACTCCATGTCTGGATCAGGGCATCACTATTATCGGAGACAGAGTGCACGCCCGAGCCACCCGCTGCTACCTCTCACAGCCCACACGACCAAGAGGAAAAGCCATTACCACCGCATGGTGCCCCTCGGAGAGAGCATGCAGACCGCCATTCGAGGTCATCGCCCTGGCATCCATATCCGAGACAGCACCAACCACCCAGATCATGGTGCATCCACCACAAATAGGAGTAAAAAGCATCTCCTTTCATTCCTAGCCCGGCATCAGAAACAGAGTCTGGGTCGACGCTTCCACGGTAAGAGGCGCCCACGCTTGCAACTCAAGCCATCCCTCGTGGATCGGGGGAGACACAACCCCGTCACTACTGACGGCCATCGTCTAGCATGCTCGCACGAAGCCATGTCAGTGGTCTTCGGCACCGATCGGCCCGACAGAGTAGTGGAGACCCGACCACCACCAACGACCACCGCATCCGCGAGGAAAGGGACCTCAATGCCTGCAGACACCACCCGGACCAAGCCCACCATCACCTACACGAAGCGGGAGCTCTGACCCGTGTCGAGCCTCAAGCCAATCCGGTCGAGCACGAGCCCCAGGTCTCGGCCATCTCCACCACGCAAGCACCTCGTGCCACCGGTCCAGACCTAGGAGAAGGGATGAGCTACCAGCACCCACACCAACCGCCGTCGCCAAAGCCGCTGTGGCCACCTCGCCTACCACCGCAAGCACCCAGTGGTCCAACTAGATCATGGCAAGGTGCAGGGCCCCCCTGCC
>NW_025258455.1:0-1764 GCF_018294505.1 Triticum aestivum
AGAAGTTGTGCTCGACTCGAGTTGAATCAACTATATGCATACCCATCATATCTTGTCTCAAAATATTTTAGAAACAAATAAATATGCAAGTATATTCTGCTCTCTCTCTCTGATCCCTCAAAATGAACCTGAGCATTTGTAGAAACTCCGTTCATATAATCCGTAGGTTTAGACTCATCACAAGTCCATCTTCTGTGCCAGCTAAAATTAATGGTCATGAATCTCCATTGAATATAGCACTCTTGCTTTCAAAACAAAGAACATGTCAAAGTTAACATGAGTGTTTATAATGCTTGACTTGTTGCAAATAGTTTATGACAAGATCAAGGAGTTGATTATGACGAGATTGTCTCATCATAATAATACTTAAAGTCAATTTGGATTAAATTAGCAATTATTAAATATTTTAGTTATGAGATATAACAGATGGATGTCGAAATGATTCCCATGAGCTGGAAATAGAACCAAGGATGTACATTTGATACGGCCCAAGGTAATTTTGTTGATCCAGAGGATGCTAGTAAGTGTGCAAACTTCAAAAGATCCCGTGATGATCTGAAATAAGCATAGTGGAGTTGGAATATTTATTTTGATGAATTGATCAGATAATATGATTTCTTCGACATAAACAAAAATGCTTGTACTTACAAGAAAGTAAGTATGAGCATGATAATATTTCTAAACACTGTGTGTGCATGACACATTATTGATTGGAAATTATATAAATTTCTTGACACGGATTAAGACTTTATTGAAAATAGTTTTTCAGCAAAGTACTTAGGCAATATAGTCCTTGTATTATACATAATAATCTATGAAGATGATAGTGTCTAAACGGGCTTAGCCTAAATACATATTGACCAGAGTACTAAAGTAGTTTAGTATGAAAAATGTCAAGAAGAGTTTTCTTGTCAAAGTCACATGGAAAGAGTTCTTAGCAAGAATCGATATCTTAAAATACTAAATAGTGGAATACATGATTTCAATCACACTTGTGTTCAATTCAATGGTTTGTAATAACAAGATATGTTCAAGTACTCCAAGTAAGTTGTGAGTAAATTTACTAGTATGGGCAAATTGTTGATCATAGGACAACAATGAAGATATCGTTAAGTATTAACGACATGTTTCTCCCATATGGAGAGAATAAAGAGATTGTTGTAAAGAGTTACATGAATACATGTTTGATGTAAGTAGTACATCGACAAAAACTTCAATTGGTGCTCCAAGCGAATTTCGATTTCAGTTAAATGATTTATGGTGGCACAGCAAGTTAGAATTTGTCCAAGAAAGTTACCGTGGTGAATTCTATAATAGAAGGCTGAGTATATTGTCGCTTTAGAAGCAACAATAGAGGGTGATGAATCAACGGTTCATATATGAACTTAGTATGGTTTCTAGATGATTACGCAAATAGAACATTGTTCTCATATGGTGGTCTATGCCTTAATCTAAGGAATCAAAGGTCTTGCCAGTGATTCAATATATACTAAGCTTGTTTCAAATAAATTATGTATTCATGTGAAAGCATTACGGATGCATAGAAATGCAAATGATACAAACGGATCTGAAGTTGTCAGATTCGATAGGACGAAGTCTAAACCACAAGCAAGACATGTACTTACACCGGAATGCCATTGGTGTAAAAGTTAAAAGTACGAAATAGATTATTGACTCTAGTGCAAGTGGGAGACTGTTGGAAATATGCCATAGAGGCAATAATATTTGCATTATTATATTTCCCTATTCATAGTTAAGATTTTA
>NW_025258456.1:0-1764 GCF_018294505.1 Triticum aestivum
GCCCATCGACCATAGTAGCGATTCCAGTGATCCCATAGGTGTCGTTTCCACCGACACTTTTATATCGATATTTGTTGCATTATGGGCTGTTATTACACGTTATGTCACAATACTTATGCCTATTCTCTCTTATTTTACAAGGTTTACATGAAGAGGGAGAATGCCGGCAGCTGGAATTCTAGGCTGGAAAAGGAGCAAATATTAGAGACCTATTCTGCCCAACTCCAAAAGTCCTGAAACTCCACGGAAGTTATTTTTTGAATTAATAAAAAATGTTGAGCAAACAAAATACCAGAGGGGGGCCACCCACCATCCACAAGGGTGGGGGCGCGCCCTACCCCATTGGGCGCGCCCACCTGCCTGGTGGGCCCCCTGGCAGGCCTCTGGGCCCCATCTTCTTCTATAAGAAGTCTTTTACCCTAGAAAAAAAATCATAGGCAAGCTTTCGGGACGAGACACCGCCACCACGAGGCGGAACCTTGGCAGAACCATTCTAGGGCTCTGGCGGAGCTGTTCTGCCGCGGAAACTTTCCTCCGGGAGGTGGAAGTCATCACCGTCCTCATCACCATTGATACTCTCATCGGGAGGGGGTCAATCTTCATCAACATCTTCACTAGCACCATCTCCTCTCAAACCTGAGTTCATCTCTTGTATCCAATCTTTGTCTCAAAACCTCAGATTGGTACCTGTGGGTTGCTAGTAGTGTTGATTACTCCTTGTAGTTGATGCTAGTTGGTCTATTCGGTGGAAGATCATATGTTCAGATCCTTTATGCATATTAATACCCCTCTGATTATGAACATGAATATGATTTTTGAGTAGTTACGTTTGTTCCTGAGGACATGGGAGAAGTCTTGCTATAAGTAGTCATGTGATTTGATATTCGTTCGATATTTTGATCAGATGTATGTTGTCTTTCCTCTAGTGGTGTTATGTGAAAGTTGACTACATGACACTTCACCATTGTTTGGGCGAGGAAGGCATTGGGAAGTAATAAGTAGATGATGGGTTGCTAGAGTGACAGAATCTTAAACCCTAGTTTATGAGTTGCTTCGTAAGGGGCTAATTTGGATCCATATGTTTCATGCTATGGTTAGGTTTACCTTAATACTTCTTTTGTAGTTGCGGATGCTTGCAATAGGGGTTAATCATAAGTGGGATGCTTGTCCAAGAAAGGACAGTACCCAAGCACCAGTCAACCCACATACCAAATTATCAAAGTAACGAACATGAATAATATGAGCGTGATGAAAAACTAGCTTGACGATAATTCCCATGTGTCCTCGGGAGCGCTTTTCTCTATATAAGAGTTTGTCTAGGCTTGTTCTTTGCTACAAAAAGGATTGGGCCACCTTGCTGCACCTTATTTACTTTCGTTAGTTGTTACCCGTTACAAATTACCTTATCACAAAACTATCTGTTACCGATAATTTCAGTGCTTGCAGAGAATACCTTACTGAAAACCGCTTGTCATTTCCTTCTGCTCCTCGTTGGGTTCGACACTCTTACTTATCGAAAGGACTATGATAGATCCCCTATACTTGTGGTTCATCATGCACCTCGACCGTCACTCCGCACAATGCCCATCCTGAGTGAGCATCCCTCCTCGATACCCCCGCAACTCCCATGCTCCCTTCTCATCCCACGCCTACCCCTGAGGGAGAGCCCTCGAGGCAGCGCCGTCATGTTACCTTTAACACGACGGTCTCGGTTAACATTGTCAGTTCAGGACCCGAGTCCGACCTAGGAGAGGATCTAGCAGC
>NW_025258457.1:0-1764 GCF_018294505.1 Triticum aestivum
ATTTCGAGCGACCCAGACAAAGCCCTACATGCCGAAAACAAAACCGCATCCCTGGCCCTCGAGGCGTTATCCGAAGCCCTAGCGGCGGAAGAATTAACCACCCTACGGTCCATGGTGGTTAGGGACGATGTGATCCTTGGTAGAGATCTAAATCCACCTCTTTTAAGCCAGCTGAGGAAATAGTAAATTTCAAGTGCACCCGACGGACCCTAACAAGACAGCTTCGAGCACAGCTGGATCTGGCAGTAGATCCCGCTCTACGCACATTCTTGTGAGAGAATTGGGATATTTTTGCCTGGCACCCTTCAGACATTCCCGGCATCCCTCACAGGCTGGCCAAACACAGTCTCAATATAATCAAGGGATTCAAACCCGTTAAGAAGATGCTGCGGCGATTGTCCGAACCCAAGCGTCAAGCCATGGGAGAAGAGCTAGCCAAGCTGCTAGAGGCCGGGTTCATTAGAGAAATAAAACATCCGGATTGGTTAGCCAACTTGGTCATGGTACCAGAGAAGGAAAAATCCTGGCACCAGTGTGTCGATTTCAAAGACCTCAACAAGGCTTGCTCTAAAGAACCTTCCCATTACCTCGCATTGACCAAATCATTGACATGACTGCAAGACACGATTCTTTGTGTTTCCTCGACGCCTATTCCAGATACCATCAAATAAAAACGAAGGAATTGGATCAGGCCTCAACTGCGTTCATCAACCCTTACGGTCCTTTCTGCTTCAACACTATGCCCTTTGGGCTCAAAACACTGGGGCTACCTACCAGCGTATGATTGAAACATGCTTTGGAAAAACAAATCAGCAAAACAGTTGAAGCATACGTGGACGACGTGGTTATCAAGACCAAACACTTTGAAACACTGATGGACGATCTTCGCCTCACCTTCGACAACCTCTGAACATACGACATACGGCTCAATCCGAAAAAATGTGTCTTCGGAGTCCCAGCCGGAAAATTTCTAGGGTTCATTGTTACCCATAGGGGAATTGAAGCAAACCTAGCCAAGATCCGAGCTCTATCACAATTGGCCATACTAATAGACCTAAAGCAAGTCCAAAAACTAGTAGGGTGCATTGCGGCCTTAAGCCGTTTCATCTCCAAATTGGGAGAGAAAGTATTACCACTATACTATCTATTACGACGCACGAATAGCTTTGAATGGACGGATGCTGCCACAGCCAGATTGAAAGAAATCAAGGCCTTACTTGCAAGCAATCCAATCCTTGCTGCCCCAGGTGTTGGCGAGCCTATGTTATTGTACATTTCGGCAACTAACCAAGTAGTTAGTGTCGTGCTCGTCGTCGAGCAAGGGGAAGAGGGACATAAATTCCCCACCGAAAAGCTAGTCCATTATGTATCGGAGGTCCTTACACCTTGCAAATCCTGACACCCCCACTACCAAAAGATAGCCTATACGGTCTTCATGGCGTCCCGGAAACTACGACACTATTTTCAAGAGTGCTCGATCACAGTGGCATCAGAAGTACCACATAACGACATTATCAACAACAGGGACGCCACTGGCCGCATAGCTAAATGGGCCATCAAGCTTTTACCATTTGAAATAATATACAAGCCACGCCGGGCTATTAAATCCCAGGTGTTAGTCGGCTTTGTCGCTGAATGGACGGAAGCCGACTCCCTAAAGAGTATAGTCCATACTCCAATTGGACTATGTACTTCGGTGGCTCCAAAATGCTGGCCGGACTAGGGGCTAGCGTCATCCTAACATCCCCTACTGGGGATACAGAA
>NW_025258458.1:0-1764 GCF_018294505.1 Triticum aestivum
TTAGGGGTTGTCAATCCCTTCACGGTCACTTACGAGAGTGAGATCTGATAGAGATGATAAATAATATTTTTTCGTATTTCTGATAGATAGATGCAAAGTAAAAAGTAAAAGCAAAGCGAGTAAATAAAGCGATAGAGATTGATATGATGAGAATAGACCCGGGGGCCATAGGTTTCACTAGTGGCTTCTCTCAAGAGCATAAGTATTCTACCGTGGGTGAACAAATTACTGTTGATCAATTGACAGAATTGAGCATAGTTATGAGTATATCTAGGCAATGCTCATGTATATAGGCATCACGTTCAAAACAAGTAGATCAAAACGATTCTGCATCTACTACTATTACTCCACTCATCGACCGCTATCCAGCATGCATCTAGAGTATTAAGTTAAAAACAGAGTAACGCCTTAAGCAAGATGACATGATGTAGAGGGATAAATTCATGCAATATGATAAAAAACCATCTTGTTATCCTCGATGGCAACAATACAATGCGTGCCTTGCTGCCCCTTCTGTCACTGGGTAAGGACACCGCAAGATTGAACCCAAAGCTAAACACTTCTCCCATTGCAAGAACTACCAATCTAGTTGGCCAAACCAAAAAGGATAATTCGAAGAGACTTGCAAAGATAACTCAATCATACATAAAAGAATTCAGAGAAGAATCAAATATTTTCCATAGATAATACTGGATCATAAACCCACAATTCATCGGTCTCAACAAACACACCGCAAAAAAAAGATTACATCGAATAAATCTCCACGAGAGAGGGGGAGAACATTGTATTGAGATCCAAAAAGAGAGAAGAAGCCATCTAGCTACTAGCTATGGACCCGAAGGTCTGAAGTAAACTACTCACACTTCATCGGAGGGGCTATGGTGATGATGTAGAAGCCCTCCATGGTGGATGCCCCCTCCGGCGGAGCTCCAGAACAGGCCCCAAGATGAGATCTCGTGGATACAGAAGGTTGCGGCGGTGGAATTAGGTTTTTGGCTCCTGTTCTGATTGTTCGGGGGTACGTAGGTATATATAGGAGGAAGGAGTACGTCGGTGGAGCACCAGGGGGCCCACAAGGTAGGGGCACGCCCTCCACCCTCGTGACCGCCTCTGGCATTTCTTAGAGTAGGGTCCAAGTCTCCTGGATCATGTTCGGTGAGAAAATCACGTTCCCGAAGGTTTTATTCCGTTTGGACTCCGTTTGATATTTCATTTCTTCGAAACACTGAAATAGGCAAAAAAACAGCAATTCTGGGTTGAGCCTCCGGTTAATAGGTTAGTCCCAAAAATAATATAAAAGTGGAAAATAAATCCCAATATAGTCCAAAACAGTAGATAAAGTAGCATAGAGCAATCAAAAATTATAGATACGTTGGAGACGTATCAAGGTCGGCCATGGAGGATGTTGAGCTTGAGTCCCTGCTTGATGCCGTGGACCGGTAAGTGAACCCTCCCCGCTTGGCGATCTATGGATTTCACAGATTTGTGTGCCGCCATGACAAAGCCGACGGCTATCGCTAATTCCGCCTCCCCCATGTCTGTGACCTGTAGGTTTCCGCTCCGCGAGGAGTTCGCAGATAGCTTGGAACACTCGCATTCGGTTCCTCTGGTGATGCTACCACGGCGTGACGCCACCCCTGGTATGACGGTGGATTCAAACGCTGGTTCTGGGTGTGGATGACATGTTGGAGGCGAAATCACCTTTGGGTGGGGGGGTGGACGCACGCTGGCGACGGCAATCTTCTCCAACAAGGTCTACTCAAT
>NW_025258459.1:0-1764 GCF_018294505.1 Triticum aestivum
TATGGCTTAAGGCCATCTAATAACGATAACAGCGGAAGGCTTGGAAGATAAGTGAGTCCATCAACTCCATCGGCATCACTGAGTATAGAACCACGACCTAAACTCCTTACTCGTCGTCTGAAAAGTCTGCAACATGAAAGTTGCAGCCCGAAAACGGGTCAGCACATGGAATATGCTGGCAATGTAACACATAGAGAGTAATGAAACAATAAGCCTATACTACATGCATATTTGGCTGGTGGTAAGGCTCTATGGTTACAGTTTTGCGAAAAGCCAATTTTTCCCTACATCAAAGGAATAATTTTGTTTAACTATCATGGTGGTTGTTAAACATTGAGAATGGTTGACAGCATCCTCAATCCCAATTAAAAGTACTCATTAAAACCCAATAGCTTTTATTAGAAGTAACATGTTGAGATTCACATGATATTCAATTACCAGATACTCAAAACGTCCATAACCGGGGACACGGCTAATCATGATTAGTTTATACACTCTGCAGAGGTTTGCGCACTTTTCCCCACAAGACTCGATCGCCTCCGCTTGATTCTCGCACTACATGATGTTTGAGAAACGGATGACCGAGACATAGTCTTTCAGAAGCGCTAGCACCTTACATGTGGGTAGACCGTTCCAACCTACATCCCCTACATCAGCTAGCCTACCCGTAAGAGTTCGCACAACTTAATCAACTACGCCAGAGCCCATAATTGGCTTGTGGCTGCACACGGAAGTTTCCAGTTTGAAATATCTTATGATCCCTTAGAGCCTGGGTGGCGGTCCGAAGAAATACAGGCAAGTCCTAATGGAAACCAGGTGCCTCAATCCACCCAGATGTGTGTTTAGGTTGGCACCTTAGATAAACCATTAATTAACAATCTCACGTCTGTCATGGATATTCACTCACCCAAATCCACGTCTACTAGCATAGCATAGCATAATAAGCAAACGTAGAAGTAACTCCCAAGGTTTCATAAGTAACAGGTAATAGGTACTACCTCAATTCTACTTCCCAATCCCACAATTTAATTTAGATCCTAAACAATGCAAGTGTTTGAGGGTTTGATCTAATGCAATAAAACTGGGTAGTAGGAAAGATATGATCAAGTGTTACTTGCCTTGCTGATGATCCGCGTGACCTAGAGATTCGAAGTAACAAGCGGCGCACTCCGGGTGATCTAACGCAGACAAACAACAAGCATACAATAAGTACTCATCTAATGCACAGGGAAATCTCGAATAAAAGATCTAACCAGAGAGTTCAACTTAAGAACCCTGGTTGCAAAAGAATCGAATCAAATAAGGCATCGAAAGTCGGAACTCGAGAGAGAACGACTCGGTTTAGAAATCTGAAATTAGGTCAAAATTTCACAGTAGCAAAACTCTGTGAAAGTTGGTTAGTCGGAACGGCGGTTTCGTTACGACACTCCAGGCGTTTGAATCACCTGATTCCGATAAACGAGCAAGAAATAAAACAGATTTGAAAATTGGATCGGAAATCGAATCAGAAAAATAACGGATTAAATCCGATTAAAAGAAAAACGACGAACGGTTTAAATATTGGACGTTGGTTAACAGAACCAATCCAACGAACGCGTTCATTGAAACGAACGGTTCGGTGAACGTTTGTTAAAAAAGAAAACCAAAAAATAAAACCAATCCAGTTTTTTTTTAAAAAAAAAACCGAACACGTTTTTTTTTAAATAAACCGGATCGGTTTTTAGGGAAAACCGGATCGGGGCGGGGCTACCTCCGGTGATCGCC
>NW_025258460.1:0-1764 GCF_018294505.1 Triticum aestivum
CCTGCCCCTCTCCCTCCTCCTCTTCTCCCATGGTGCTTGGCGAAGCCCTGCGGGATTGCCACGCTCCTCCACCACCACCACGCCGTTGTGCTGCTGTTGGATGGAGTCTTCCTCAACCTCTCCCTCTCTCCTTGCTGGATCAAGGCGTGGGAGACGTCACCGGGCTGTACGTGTGTTGAACGCGGAGGTGCCGTCCGTTCGGCACTTGATCATCGGTGATCTGAATCACGACGAGCACGACTCCATCAACCCCGTTCACTTGAATGCTTCCGCTTAGCGATCTACAAGGGTATGTAGATGCACTCTCCTTCCCCTCGTTGCTGGTCTCTCCATAGATAGATCTTGGTGACGCGTAGGAAAATTTTGAATTTCTGCTACGTTCCCCAACAAAATCTAGCTAGGATTCTTTTTTACAGTTTTTTTGACTTTTTCTTGCAGTGAAAACTCGGCCAATGGGAAGCCGACACGTTAATTAGCGGGGGAAATTGTTGGGTGCGCCTTGCGTGCACTTAGCGATCTGTGTCGATAGCAATTAGAGGATTGGTTTTCTCTTCTCCTCCCGGTTACCTCCGCGTGTTCATGCTTCTCTCCAAGGCCCGGGTGGGCTCTCAGCCTCCACCGCCCACCGCTCAACCGTCGATTCACTGCCATACCTCCCTATAAATTGCTCCCGTCTCTCAAGCTCGCTTCAGCGCCTATACCCATCACGCAGCGCCCACACGCACCAGCAGGGAGCGGCAGCGACGGCCATGGGAGGCCTCAGCCAGCAGGTCCGGACGAGATGGTGCTGGGCAGTCGGCGAGGTCCCCTCGGCGCACGGCTTGGGTCGCAGCGGACCGCGTCGCGGCGATGGCGACAACCAGTGCAGGGCATGCGTGACACCGCGAAAGCAAGCACGAGGCCATGGAGGGGCTCACGCAGCGCGCGGCAGGGCAAGTCTAGGTGGAGCTAGCGTTGCGACGGCGGCAGATGCGTGCGAGCGGTGACCCTGAGAGGGGACTTGCGGCGTGACTGCGGCATGCAACAGCGGGGATCTCCCCAACGTCTCCTACCCCGCTTCTGATATGGGGAACTATGGATTGCCGGTTTCTTTCTGAATCATTAGTCGCGTGGAAACGGCGTCTCGGCATAGACGCGACGGTGCGGCCACCGGCGCCCTGCGTCCTCCACCGGTGTCTCATGCACATGCCCCTGCCACCTTTCTTTGGTCGTCCCCACCGTCTCCGTCTCAGCCGGTGGATGTCCATATGCCGGATAACAAGTGCAGCGGCGATCACGGTCTGTCCCGCCAGTCCTCTGTCACTTTTTCCGGTGGCTTATTACTACGCATGCAGGTGGAGTTCACATGAAGGAGCTTGCCATGGCCCAAGCATCATTCTGGGCGTAGCTGCCCACCCCATGTGACGCTTGCTCCAACACAGACCAAGTATTCGGCGTAATGTCAGAACGATTTGCTGGATCAGCCGCTGTTCTGCCAATCCTCTGTCGACATTATGAAATTTGCTAGAGCAGCCGTTGTTCAATTTGTGGAATTTAGTCAGACTGGTGGCATTTCTTAATTTGTGATTCCTGTTTATGTTTGGTATTGATTATAATGGCCTGTGTGAAGAGCATTAGGATAGACAAGCAATCAAGCCTTTTGACATTCATGGTGTGTATTTTGTTTCTCTGAGCTATGTTGCCTATGATTTTGAATTTGAATGGGTCCGCGGCTTCTGTTCACTGGACAAATAAATGCATGTATAGATGATAGCCTTTTTTCCC
>NW_025258461.1:0-1764 GCF_018294505.1 Triticum aestivum
TGATTTTGGTATGAAGTTTTGACACATGATTGATATACAAATTTTCCACGTTGTCCTAATTTTTCAGAATTTTTGGAGTTGCATAAGTATGGTGGTTGTTCAGATCATTACAGACTGTTTTGTTTTTGACAGATTCTGTTTTCAATGCATAGTTTGCTTGTTTTAGTGATAGCTTATATTAAGCAATATAAATCGTGGAAATGATATAGTAAAGCAGTAATTATGTGAAAACAATTATTAATCTTGTCTTGACAGTACCAAAGTGAATGATTTGTCTTTAACCAATCTCACGAAGTTCCGTTAAGTTTTATGTGATTGAAGTTTTCAAGTTTTGAGGTGAGATATCGATATGAAGAGAATAAGGAGTGACAATACCCTAAGCTTGGGGATTCCCAAGGCACCCCCAAGGTAATATTCAAGGAACACCCAAGCAACTAAGCTTGGGGGTGCCCTGGAAGGCATCCCCTCTTTCGTCTTTAACATTATCGGTAACCTCACTTGGAGCTATATTCTTATTCGTCACATGATATGTGTTTTTCTTGGAGCGTCATTTGCTTTTGTCTAGATTTTCTTGCTGTTATTTGGAATAAGGTTTTGTATCTTTTATTTCAATAAAAGTGTCAAGGATAGCCTTCACCATGCTCAATTTGCAAGTATATGAGTTGCTGTTTCAAAACAGAAAGTTTGTCGCTATTGCAAAAATTCCCTAGAAAATTAAGAATGTGATAAAAGCTTGAAATTTTGACACAATATGAAATGGTAAATTCTCTACAATGTGGAAAATTTTCAGATTTTTTTGAGTTAAATAAGTATGGATGTTCCTTAGTCCTTTACAGACCGTTCTGTTTAGACATATTGCTGTTATGATTGCATTGTTTGCATACGTTTGCTTGTTTAATGATTCTATTTGAGGATGGGAGTATTAAATATACAGAGGAATTTAGTATGCAATGTCTAATTATAAGTTTGGTGATTTTCTATAGTAGAGAATGATAAGGTTTTGCATGGATTTATACTAACTTATCTCACGAGTTCTTGTTGAGTTTTGTGTGGATGGATTTTTTTAAGAATTAGGGTAACCGTGATATGAGAGGAATTAAGGAGACACAAGAGCTCAAACTTGGGGATGCCTTGGGCATACCTAATTAATATTTCAAGAAGTATCAAGCATCTAAGCTTGGGGATGCCCCAGTTGGCATCCTACCTTTCTTCTTCAACAATGATCGGTCAGTTTTTGTTGAGCCTAAGTTTTTTGCTTCTTCACTTGATATGTGCTATCCTTGAATGTCATTTTATTTTGTTTTGCTGTTTGAATAAAATACTTAAGATCTGAAATTCTTAGATGAGAGAGTCTTCACATAGTTATTTAGATTTTGACTACTCATTGACCTTCACTTATATCTTTTTGGAGTAGTTTGTCATTTGCTCTAGTGCTTCACTTATATCTTTTTAGAGCACGATGGTGGTTTTACTTTATAGAAATTGATGAACTCTCATGCTTCACTTATATTATTTTGAGAGTCTTAAATAACATGGTAATTTTCTTAGGCTATGAATTTAGTCCTAATATGATGGGCATCCAAGAGGGATATAATAAAAACTTTCATATAAAGAGCATTGAATACTATGAGAAGTTTGATTCCTTGTATTTGTTTTGAGATATAAAGATGGTGATACTAGAGTCATGCTAGTGAGTAATTGTGGATTGGTAGAAATACTTGTGTTAAAGTTTGTGATTTCCGTAGCATGCACATATGGTGAACC
>NW_025258462.1:0-1764 GCF_018294505.1 Triticum aestivum
TATGTGTGGGGAAACAAGAGATAGGGTTGATTTCGGACCCCTCCACCAAGGGCCACGAAATTCCCCCCTCTTCCTCCATATATACAGCCCTTAGGGCATCGTTTAGACTTTGGGATTTGTTTAGTTAAAAGTTAGCCATTGCAACTTCGTGTGCTTCGTTTGTGTCCAACGACCAGACCAAGACCACTTTTTGGATCCCCACCATTATCAATACTTCATACATATTCGCGATATTCAGATTGCTTTTATCATATTCTTGCTTGTTCTTCGATTGCTTGCAGGAATAGACCTTCGTGGTCAGGTTGATCGTGCTCCGGCGTGGTCAATAACCTCTCGGAGTTGGTTTAGCGATTGCTAAGGCACAACGTCGTTGCACGTTTGTAGTCGGATCGTCAAAGTCGTCTCCACCAAATCGATAGTTATCATCTCATCGAAAGATCGGGACACCCCGCCTCTATCAAGTGGTATCAGATTTCCAGGTTGCTCGGTGAGATTTTACAGTTTTTCGTAGTTTAGATCGAGTCTGTCTTCATACCTATAGTCCACGAAAAAGCCACAAAAAAAATTAGGGTTAGTTCATCATATCCGAACCAATCTGAGCCTTGCATAATCTTTTTAGGGTTTTGCTTTGTTGAATTTGCGGTTGCATCGTCGTGTCTAGTTGTTGGTCTTAGAGTCTAGTCTTTTAGAGTTTCGAGTTCTGGTCATAAGTTGTCACGCCGCCACCGCACCATCATCATCGCCCCTGCCATCTACCACCACCGCACCGAATCCGTATGCATATACCACCACCAATCCGTGTCCATATACCACCACCAATCCATATCCATATACTACCACCGCTACCACCACCACTGCCATATACCACCACCATATATCCACCACCAATCCGAGTTCTTTGCTTATTAGGTTTGTTTTCGGGATCCATCTAGATTCCGATTTGTGTTTCCTTGCCGGAGTAGGTTTCGGAAAAAAAAAAAAATTCTGGCTACGCTCCGTTTAGGCCCAAAATTTTTCGAAAACGCATTTTTCGAAAAAATTTCTGGCTATCCTATTTTTAGGTGTTTCTGAGTGTTTTGAGACAGGTGCCATTATAGGAAGTTTTTTTTGACCCGTTTCCAGTTTTTGGGTCCGGGCAGTCGAAAAAAAAAAATTTTGGTCGAAAAAATTTCGTGCCCATCCTGTCAGTTTGAGCTAGGAAGAGTTTTGAGACACTCGCCATTATAGTGATTTTTCGCAAAAAAAAGCAGCGCAAAAAAAAAGAGCCCAAAAAAAAAAGAGCGAAAAAAAAAATTCAGAGTGTGCTTTTCCCTTGTTTACGTGTCGCGCCGTGATTTTGTTAGTGTTCTAGGCTCGCGTCTCTAGCACAGTCTAGCCTAGGACCAGCACAGTACCGTCGTTGAGCGTTTATTCAACTTTGCATCTCTGAATTGATTATTGCTGACCCTTTTTGCTACCATATTATAAGCCTTCCCAGCTCCACATACATCTACGTCGTGCGTTTGACTCTCCCTGGTAATCGCTCTATCCAAGCTTTGAGAGTTTTTGACTACAACGGTTGCCGATCACCGCCTGCTGCTGGGTAAGAACTGGTAAGAATTTGAGATTTGCTTGACGGATTTGTGACACCCACCACCACCACTTGTTCGTAGTCTGTAGGATCATATTCTTGTGTGTTTCTATTGCTGCTAACCATGCCAGGATCACAAGCCGACGAGATTGACTGGGAGAATTTATCGAACAAGGAGCTTCATGATAAGTTTC
>NW_025258463.1:0-1764 GCF_018294505.1 Triticum aestivum
TAACTGGGTGATTATAAAGGAGCATTACAGGTGTCTCCAAAGGTAGATGTTGGGTTGGCGTATTTCGAGATTATGATTTGTCACTCCGATTGTCGGAGAGGTATCTCCGGGCCCTCTCGGTAATGCACATCACATAAGCCTTGCAAGCATTGCAACTAAGATGTTAGTTGTGAGATGATGTATTACGGAACGAGTAAAGAGACTTGCCGGTAACGAGATTGAACTAGGTATTGGATGCCGACGATCGAATCTCGGGCAAGTAACATACCGATGACAAAGGGAACAACGTATGTTGTTATGCGGTCTGACCGATAAAGATCTTCGTAGAATATGTAGGAGCCAATATGGGCATCCAGGTCCCGCTATTGGTTATTGACCGGAGACATGTCTCGGTCATCTCTACATTGTTCTCGAACCCGTAGGGTCCGCACGCTTAAGGTTTCGATGACAGTTATATTATGAGTTTATGAGTTTTGATGTACCGAAGGAGTTCGGAGTCCCGGATGAGACCGGGGACATGACGAGGAGTCTCGAAATGGTCAAGACGTAAAGATCGATATATTGGACGACTATATTCGGACATCGGAAAGGTTCCGAATGATTCGGGTATTTTTCGGAGTACCGGGTAGTTACGGGAGAAGTAATGGGCCTTGATGGGCTTTAGTGGGAAGAGGAAAAAGGCTGCTGCGCCCCCCCTCCCCTTTGGTCCGAATTGGACTAGGGAAAAGGGGGCCGGCCACCTCTCCTTCTCCTCCTATTCCTTCTCCCTTCCTCCCCTCTTGGTGGACTCCTACTAGGACTTGGAGTCCTAGTAGGACTCCCTATCCTGGCCGCACCTTTGCCTTGGTCGGCCTCCTCCTCCTCCATCCTTTATATACGGAGGCAGGGGGCACCTCTAGACACACAAGTTGATCCACGTGATCTGTTCCTTAGCCGTGTGCGGTGCCCCCTGCCACCATATTCCTCGATAATACTGTAGCGGAGTTTAGGCGAAGCCCTGCTGCTGTAGTTCATCAAGATCATCAACACGCCGTCGTGCTGACGGAACTCTTCCCTGACACTTTGCTGGATCGGAGTCCGGGGATCGTCATCGAGCTGAACGTGTGCTCGAACTCGGAGGTGTCGTAGTTTCGGTGTTTGGTCGGTTGGATCATGAAGACGTACTACTACTTCCTCTACGCCGTGTCATCGCTTCCGCAGTCGGTCTGCGTTGGGTACGTAGACAATACTCTCCCCCTCGTTGCTATGCATCACATGATCTTGCGTGTGCGTAGGAAATTTTTTGAAATTACTACGTTCCCCAATAGTGGCATCCGAGCCTAGGTTATTTATGTTGATGTGATATGCACGAGTAGAACACAAGTGAGTTGTGGACGATACAAGTCATACTGCCTACCAGCATGTCATACTTTGGTTCGGCGGTATTGTTGGACGAGACAACCCGGACCAACCTTACGCGTACGCTTACGCGAGACCGGTTCCCTCGACGTGCTTTGCACATAGATGGTTTGCGGGCGACTGTCTCTCCAACTTTAGTTGAACCGAGTGTGGCTATGCCCGGTCCTTGCGAAGGTTAAAACGGAGTCTATTTGACAAACTATCGTTGTGGTTTTGATGCGTAGGTGAGATTGGTTCTTACTTAAGCCCGTAGCAGCCACGTAAAACATGCAACAACAAAGTAGAGGACGTCTAACTTGTTTTTGCAGGGCATGTTGTGATGTGATATGGTCAAGGCATGATGCTGAATTTTATTGTATGAGATGA
>NW_025258464.1:0-1764 GCF_018294505.1 Triticum aestivum
AAAAATTATTCTAGTAACCCTAATTGGTTTCAGAGGGGACTGGGGGTTCTGTCATCCCCATTTCAAGTTTCTGATGAAAAAGTAAACATGATGCAACACTCTAATGCATGACTAGCTAGGTTGTGACAACTCACCCCCACTCAAAAGAATCTCGTCCCGAGATTTGGGTTCCTCCGCGAAGAAGGCGGGATATTCGAGTCGAAGACGATCCTCCCTTTCCCAAGTTGCTTCATCCTCAGAATGGTGCGACCATTGAACCTTGAGAAACTTGATATTATGACGTCGCGTGGTACGTTCGGCTTGATCGAGGATACGAATGGGGTACTCTCGATATGTAAGATCATCTTGGAGATCAAGCGTTTCGTGGTCCACTTCACGGATAGGATCCGAGAAGCAACGCCTGAGTTGAGAAACGTGGAATACATCGTGAACTCTGGAGAGGTGCGGAGGTAGTTCCAACTGGTAGGCAACTTCTCCTCGTTTGGCAAGAATGCGAAAAGGTCCAATGTAACGAGGAGCCAATTTGCCTTTGATACCGAAACGATGGGTTCCCTTCAGAGGGGTGACCCGAAGATAAGCCTTCTCGTCAACGTCGAAAGTCATAGCCTTATGTTTTCGGTCATATTGACTCTTTTGACGGGATTGGGCTGTTTTCAACTTTTCACGAACGATACGAACTTGTTCTTCTGCTTCCTGAATCATATCCGGGCCAAAGAATTGTCTTTCCCCGGTCTCTGACCAGTTAAGGGGTGTTCGACATCGTCGTCCATAGAGAACTTCAAAAGGGGCTTTACCCAAGCTAGATTGATAGCTGTTGTTATAAGCGAATTCGGCAAATGGAAGGCACTTCTCCCAGTCCATTCCGAAAGAGATAACGGAGGCTCGAAGCATGTCTTCTAGAATCTGATTGACGCGTTCCACTTGACCACTCGACTGAGGGTGGAAAGCGGTGCTAAAGGAGAGACGGGTTCCCATAGCATTTTGGAAACTTTCCCAAAATCGAGAGGTGAAAAGACTTCCTCGATCCGAATTGATTTCCAAAGGGACACCATGAAGGGACACTATTCGGGAGATGTATAAGTCTGCCAGCTGACTAGCGGTTATACTCTCACGAACAGGTAGGAAATGAGCTACCTTGGAAAGACGATCGACCACGACGAAAATAGCATTATTACCTCTTTTGGTCCTGGGAAAACCGGTAATGAAATCCATACCAATTTTATCCCATTTCCATTCAGGAATAGCTAAGGGTTGAAGGGTGCCAGCAGGCCGTTGATGCTCTGCTTTTACACGACGACAGGCGTCGCAATTTGCAATATACTGAGCAATTTCTCTCTTCATCCTAGTCCACCAGAACCTCTGGCGTAGGTCCTGATACATTTTAGTACTACCGGGATGAATAGTGAGAGGAGATTCATGAGCTTCCTTAAGGATCAGCTGCCGTAGATGCTGGTTCTTGGGAACCACTAGACGGTTCTCAAAGTACACAACACCATGATCATTTGTGGAGAAACAACTAGCACCTCCGCTAGCAATGTTCTCTTTGATTTTAGATATTCCCTTATCTCGCTTTTGGGCAGCGATGATTTGATCCGTAAGAGTAGGTTTTGCTACCAAGGTGGAGAGAAAACCTTGAGGAACAATGTGAAGGTTAAGCTTCCGAAATTCCTCATGGAGAAGCGGTTGACTTTGTTGTAACATCAGGTTGTTACAATAAGATTTACGACTTAGCGCATCAGCCATGACGTTGGCTTTCCCTGGGGT
>NW_025258465.1:0-1763 GCF_018294505.1 Triticum aestivum
AAAAAAAAAGAAAGGCCAAAAAATGAGAAGGCCCAAATAAAAAAATGAAAAAATGAGAGAAAAATAGAGAAGGGACAATGCTACTATGCTTTTACCACACTTGTGCTTCAAAGTAGCACCATGATCTACATGATAGAGAGTCTCCTATGTTGTCACTTTCATATACTAGTGGGAATTTTTCATTATAGAACTTGGCTTGTATATTCCAATGATGGGCTTCCTCAAAATGCCCTAGGTCTTCGTGAGCAAGAAAGTTGGATGCACGCCCACTTAATTTATTTTTGAGCTTTCATACACTTATAGATCTAGTGCATCCATTGCATGGCAATCCCTACTCACTCACATTGATATCTATTGATGGGCATCTCCATATCCCGTTGATACGCCTAGTTGATGTGAGACTATCTTCTGCCTTTTGTCTTCTCCACAACCACCATTCCATTCCACCCATAGTGCTATGTCCATGGCTCACACTCATGTATTGCGTGAAGATTGAAAAAGTTTGAGAACATCAAAAGTATGAAACAATTGCTTGGCTTGTCATCGGGGTTGTGCATGATTTAAATATTTTGTGTGATGAAGATAGAGCATAGCCACACTATATGATTTTGTAGGGATATCTTTCTTTGGCCATGTTATTCTGAGAAGACATAATTGCTTGGTTAGTGTGCTTGAAGTATTATCATTTTTATGTCAATATTAGAATTTTGTTTTGAATCTTTCAGATCTGAATATTCTTGCCACAATAAAGAAGATCACATTGATAAATATGTTAGGTAGCATTGAACATCAAACACTCTATTTTTATCATTTACCTACTCAAGGATGAGCAGGAATTAAGCTTGGGGATGCTTGATACGTCTTCAACGTATCTATAATTTTTGATTGTTCCATGCTATTATATTATCAACCTTGGATGTTTTATATGCATTTATATGCTATTTATATGATTTTTGAGACTAACCTATTAACCTAGAGCCCAGTGCCAGTTTCTATTTTTGGACCTTATTTTTGTGACTAACCTATTAACTTATTTTTGTGATAAATATGATTTTTGGGACTAACCTATTAACTTATTTTTCGACCAGAAGAAGGCCATGGAGTAAAAGAGTTGGGCCAGAAGAGTCTCGGGCTGCCCACGAGGGTGGGGGCGCGCCTCCCTACCTCGTGGACAACACGGAGACCCCCCTGACTTGTTCTCGACGCCAAAACCTCTTATATATATTGAAACTTCCAAAAAGAAACCTAGATCAGGAGTTCCGCCGCCACAAGCCTCCGTAGCCACCGAAAACCAATCTAGACCCGTTCCGGCACCCTGCCGAAGGGGGGAATCCCTCTCTGGTGGCCATCTTCATCATCCCGGCGCTCTCCATGACGAGGAGGGAGTAGTTCACCCTCAGGGTTGAGGGTATGTACCAGTAGCTATGTGTTTGATCTCTCTCTCTCTCTCGTGTTCTTGATTTGGCACGATCTTGATGTATCGCGAGCTTTGCTATTATAGTTGGATCTTATGATGTTTCTCCCCCTCTACTCTCTTGTGATGAATTGAGTTTTCCCTTTGAAGTTATCTTATCGGATTGAGTCTTTAAGGATTTGAGAACACTTGATGTATGTCTTGCATGTGCTTATCTGTGGTGACAATGGGATATCACGTGATCCACTTGATGTATGTTTTGGTGATCAACTTGCGAGTTCCGTGACCTCGTGAACTTATGCATAGGGGTTGGCACACGTTTTCGTCTTGACTCTCTGGTAGAAACTTT
>NW_025258466.1:0-1241 GCF_018294505.1 Triticum aestivum
TGGTAAAAGTAAGCAGGATCCGATGATTCTTCCGTGGGGATAGCCAAAGTCAAGATGTCGACTACAGACTCGTCGCAGACTTGCAGTGAACCTGGATGCGGCGAGCCTGATTTGTGGATCGATGGCGGGTCTTGACTTTGTTAGGCTGGGATTGGATGGTTGCGGAGGGTGGTGTGCTTGGTTGGGTTCCCATGGAAGAATGTGGCCTCCTCGTGGATCTGGTCATGCCCATCCTAGAGAACATTGTGTCCCTAGCTCCCTCGAGGAGCAAGGACAGTGCAAGCGGCAGCAGGGGGTAGGGGTAGATGTGGGGAGGGATGTCGGCGGCTGCTCGAGATCATCATGATGAAACCCTTGACGTCCCATCTTTATCAATGGAAGTGGAAGAGCACGAAGTCGAGATTGGATAGGAGTTTGAGTTCTTTTTGGCACCGATCGGTTCCCCACTTTAGAGATGTATTTTTTTTTGCGTGCGAGCAAACAGTGGGTTGATTCTAAAAGGGATAGGCACTTTTCAACGGAAGTACATGACGGACCAAAAATATGACCTCATTTTATTCGTTTGATAGATATCGTATTATTCGTTGTTGTTCGTTCGGTGAAATTTCCTAATATTTGATTGTTGTGTTTTTAATTAGAGCACCCCATAATCACCCAATATGAGGGGATGATAAATGAAAGATACTGATTATAAATTTTGAAGAGCCCGTGGCAACGCACGGGCGTTATACTAGTTATTATATAAATACGGTCAAATATGAAAAAATTAACTTTCCAAGTACACTCTTTTAAAAATGGAAGGAGTATGCCATGATTTTGATTTTATTTGACAGGTATGCGATGGAAGGGCCTTAGTCTACGCGATGGTCCTTGTCTTAGCCACAAGACATTTTCTTGTCAGTCGGTGCGATCTTACTTACACGTCTCGCCGGTAGCCTTATTTTAGGCATATGATATTCCATAGATAATGGCCACCTCCTGTACTCCTCCCGGCAACCGTTGACCATTCTTACTATTTTTAGGTTTCGATTGGCCAACTGAACAAGCAATCATATGCTTCTTTTTCTCTTTCATGATGCTCAATGTATGTTAAGACTGCCAATAACACCCCCCCCTCCCCCAAGCCAACTGAACAAGCAATTATATGCTTCTTTTTCTCTTTCATGATCTATGCTCAATGTATGTTAAGACTGGGAATAACCCCCCCCCCTCCCCCCCTCCATGTCCCGGTCGATGCTAAA
>NW_025258466.1:1251-1763 GCF_018294505.1 Triticum aestivum
TGCTAAATCTGTGAGATTTTACGTTGAGATTTGTGTAAAAAAATCAGTCTCTCTTGCATATTATGTCACTTGACTAAGACTTGATTAAATCTCAGTCGACTGAGATCTTGCCACACCCTTTAGTTTTTTTTGGAAAGGAGAACCGGATTATATGATGGCAGTGCCACTCTAGATACCAGCTACGAAGTGAAACAGCCCCGCGCCTCCTCCCCGCGAGACTGCGCAAACCCTAGCTGCCGTCGGATACCAACCCCTCCTTCGCTCCTCCTCACCCGCTGCCGCTGACAAGCGCCGTCGGGTAAAGTCCGCATGAGAAGGGGCGAGATAGCATGCAAGTGATAAGCTGGTTCTTTAACCTTGATTCAGAAGGAAAAACACCGTATAGCCCCCAAGGGAGTTTTCGAACAAAACTTCTTGCGATGGCGCTTCGGTCTGGCGACCCGGGGGGCGACTCGGGGGGCGACGCCGCCCGCGGCCCCGCGGCGGAGGCGGACGGCTGGAGGAGGTGCGGC
>NW_025258467.1:0-1763 GCF_018294505.1 Triticum aestivum
CTTATGAATATTCTTTTTACTTCATTTTTTTACCTTTTCTTTCTCCTTAACGGGTAATACCAATGCCACTAATTCATTACATCATAGATCACATCTTTTAGCAGAAATTCCAGTACTATACTTATGATTAAATATGATAAAAGTCTGCAATATCTGTGTAAATTTTGTGCATTTTGTGCGCTTCTTGTTTTTTAGTTCGTTTCTTCTTGAAGTGCTATTTTTCTATTTTCTTTGACTTTTTGTTTTTCCCGTTTAGCAATTGTTGCATGCATGTACTTGGAGTACTCCTATGCATGTATCATGAAAGACTCATTGTGGTGGACACACCCATGCGTGAGGTGAGATGTAACAAACATGCACTGCATTCCACATTCTGACGGGAGGTGGTGGCATAGCTGCAGCTAGTGCCAAAGGCATGAACCGTTCCTAGTCGCAGCAGAGATTATTAAAATATTACGTGTTTGAAAAGTTCAACCTGAATAAAAAACTAACTGATTCTTTTCAAGAATGAGAGATGACCATAGCGAGGGTGCTTATTTCACCCGCTGCAATAAAATTTGCTTGAAAATGAATATCAGTTTTAATTCTGCATTAAAAATTATTATGTAATTTTTTTGTAAATCCACCTAAATTATGTAATTATTTTTTGTAAGTCAACTTTCATCACATAGTTGCACTTCGTTTTCAGCGATTTCTGCATACTAGTCCAGTCGCATTCCTGATCGACATCGTCGTCCGTAATGGCCTCCCACACTCGAAGGGTTGGGAGAATAATTTTCATCTTAACCGCCCACACGCCATAGTTGGCGTCGGTGAGCATCGGGTACTGGATGGGGATATTGCGATGCGCCTGCACGTTGGCGCCTCCCGTTCCGCCACCACTAGTCGCTGACTTCCCGCCGTTTTTCACCTTGTCGTCGTTCTTGTTCGCCTTGGAACCGCCGTTGCCGGACTTGTTCCCCTTGGAGCCGCCGTTGCCGGACTTGACTGACTCAGCGTCATTATCCGTCATCGTAGATCGTCGAGGCTCTAGATACCAATTGTTGGCATTTGATCGCTAGACCAAATAACCGATGAGCTACACGTGCATACGTGCAAGCACACAAGCAGCTGGCTATGGATCTACAGTGCCACCACGGCGTCTTGCTAGCTTGTAACTGGCCGGATCGATCGACTTCTACGGAACCCACGTAGAACGTCGCGAACGACAAAAGCTATCGGGACTATTTTTCGATTGCAATAGGGGTGTGTCGCTCCTGAGCTTTTTTATCTTCATTGATCTTTTTCTAGCTGATCAGATTACACGGGGTGGTCATGTATATATTCCACGCCTCTTTTGCTGTCTCGAACTCCGCCAATGTCATCAGCACGGAATCTGGCACAGACTGGGCTATGGCGGCCATGGCACCTTCGTCGCACTCCTGATCGACATCGTCGTCCATAATGGCCTCCCACACTCGAAGGGTTCGGAGAATAATCTTCATCTTGACCGCCCACACGCCATAGTTCGCGTCGGTGAGCATAGGGTACTGGATGGGGATGTTGTGATGCGCCTGCACATTGGCGCCTCCCGTTCCGCCACCACTAGTCCCTGACTTCTCGCCGTTTTTCATCTTGTCGCCGTTCTTGTTCGCCTTGGAACCGCCGTTGCCGGGCTTGTTCCCCTTGGAGCCGCTGTTGCCGGACTTGACTGACTCAGCGTCACTGTCCGTCATCGTAGATCGTCGAGGCTCTAGATACCAATTGTTGGCTTTTAATCGCTA
>NW_025258468.1:0-1763 GCF_018294505.1 Triticum aestivum
CAGATGTTCATTCCTGGCTTCACTGCCTTCGGCCTGCTCTTGGGAAGCAGGGTTAGCGCGCGTGTTGACCATCCTAGGTAAACAAGACAATGATTTAGTCAGAATTATAAAATTCCGACATAGGATATAGAATGTAAGGAATAACTCGAAATGCAAGATGATCATCCGTATGACATGGTAGATACAGAAACTGCTTCTTTATTCCATCGTCATACACACCATACAGGTTTAGTACAAGACCAAGCAAAGTACTAATACGGTGAGAAGAGGATTACATCTCATCGGAGGCATCTCAAGCTCCTATACATTATTTTTCTACATCTCCGGAAAGAGTACAAACTAGGTCATATCCCACGAGTCACGCAGGACGATAGACGACATAGCTAGTGCGAACTAGTGATACTACTACTAACTCAAACTGATCCGTAGTAGTCCTCATAGAAGTCACCTCCATAGCCCGGAAGTTCAACGTGATCATCCGGAAACAGACGGTCTCGCGGAGCTTGTGGACCATAGGGGCTAGGATGAGGCCTTGGACCAACAAACGGTGGCCTGCGGGGACCGCGAGGTGGGGTGATGCCTCCTACATCACGCCAAACCATCACGTCCGGCAAGGCAGATCTCACAGGATAGAGATCGCGCATATCTGAATATCCAGCTTGCACCGCCGGTGCGAACCGAGTCAAAGTGGCCCAGTGGTCAGCACGGGTATTGAAGAGCTCTAACCTTAAGGCCCGATTTTCACGGTCCTTATCCTCGAGCATCTCAGCAGTGGTGCGAGTCCGTGAATCCTCCTGAGTGGAGTCAGCATAAATAGCTTGGAGATATCCTTGTGCTCCCGGAAGTGATCCTGGCATATACCGGAAGTCAGAGTCCCGAAATAGACCAGATCTGACTCGCATAATGGTCATCATAGAGTAGGCGGCATCCTGCATAGCCATCTCGATAGTAACCCCGAGTCCATAGGAGCAGTGAAGAGGCTCAGTGGATCCAGGATAAGATGGAAATATCCTGACAGTGCAGAGATACTGGCTTTGATTAAAATCTCGGAATTGCTCTTCGACCGTGTACTCAGGATACCAGCGGTATCCAGCCTCAGTCATTACCCTGACCAACTTAGCAGTATGGCCGGGTACATCTAGGCATCGAGTCAGGCGAACCACTTGATTGAGGTCGCGATTGGCCATCTGAAAGGATAATCATAATGCAAGGGCATTAGAATTTCTAGCAAAATTTCGGCAGCATAACAGCTGTAAATGCTCAAAAAGGATATTGAGACATTTGACAAAGGATTTCGTACACACCCAACATCATCATATCAAAGTTCTGGAACCATTCTAACAACATAATGTGGTAGCAGAACTGAACTAGGCTTGTAACCATCAAACTTATAAGGTACTACTGATTAGTAACACGTGATCCTGATAGAGAGAACAGATCCTAATTTCTTAACCCCCGGTGGAAGAATGGACTGACTCAGATCAGAAAGTCATAAGGTATAAGGAGTAAAAAGAGCCTTACGTTCCATCCCACAAACAATTCCCCTACATATAACTAACGAATTTCTAGACTCAACATCGACCAGTTTGGCTTGGAGAACCTACAGGCAGTCCGGCTCTGATGCCAACGCTGTCAGGACCCCGACTCGATGTCACATCGATCTAGCTGGTAACACCTCATATCACTTTGCGGCCTCACGCACGGTATTCCCACGGGTGTCGTCTTACCTTTTTCCCGGGACCGTTTGCGCCTTTTGGCTCACG
>NW_025258469.1:0-1763 GCF_018294505.1 Triticum aestivum
GCCGCCGCCGCCGGCACCTGGAGGGGGGAAACGGACGCGTCGGGTCTACACGGAGTGGATGTAGCTGTGGGTTTGGCCCGGATGTTGCTCCAAAGTGTTCCTCTGGGCCGACCTAACACAACCGGGTGGAGAGGTCCACTGGTCAAAGCCCGTCCGTGCAAAGTCAAAGGGCTAGATCCCGTGGTCAAACGCTACAGGGTTAGCCGGGACGGGGGCCCTGGGGGGTAGCAATGCCACCGGAGCGTCGTACCGGGCCCTCATACATGCGGGGTGGTGTTGTGGCATGTCCGAAGAGGCGGCACGCGTCTCCGGGTTGTGGCCCCCCTCACGGACGGCAATGAAACGGTAGTAGACGTTCTGCGGTAACGATGCAGCGTGAATATTATTAAATACTTGGAGCGCGATAAAATCATGAGTTTTTTACACAACATGGGCACATGTGCTATAGGACTGATGGTAATTTTTCATAATTTTTTGTGATGGAGAAGTATCTCAACACTTCCCTCTACGCGGATTGCTCTTCGCACGTCTACGACTGTGGCCGGCGGCCTCCGGGGGCTAGCATACCGTCAAATCTTGCGTAGGCGGCCTCTCACAAATCTGGAAGTGTTGAGGCGGTTGCAAACGCCCAGCACGCGTCTCCGGGGTGTGCCCCCCCCCCTCACGGACGCCGCCGCCGCCGGCACCTGGAGGGGGGAAACGGACGCATCGGGTCTACACAGACTGGATGTAGCTGTGGGTTTGGCCCGGATGTTGCTCCAAAGTGTTCCTCTGGGCCGACCTAACACAACCGGGTGGAGAGGTCCACTGGTCAAAGCCCGTCCGTGCAAAGTCAAAGGGCTAGATCCCGTGGTCAAACGCTACAGGGTTAGCCGGGACGGGGGCCCTGGGGGGTAGCAATGCCACCGGAGCGTCGTACCGGGCCCTCATACATGCGGGGTGGTGTTGTGGCATGTCCGAAGAGGCGGCACGCATCTCCGGGTTGTGGCCCCCCTCACGGACGACAATGAAACGGTAGTAGACGTTCTGCGGTAACGATGCAGCGTGAATATTATTAAATACTTGGAGCGCGATAAAATCATGAGTTTTTTACACAACGTGGGCACATGGGCTATAGGACTGATGGTAAGTTTTCATAATTTTTTGTGATGGAGAAGTATCTGAACACTTCCCTCTACGCGGATTGCTCTTTGCACGTCTACGACTGTGGCCGGCGGCCTCCGGGGGCTAGCATACCGTCAAATCTTGCGTAGGCGGCCTCTCACAAATCTGGAAGTGTTGAGGCGGTTGCAAACACCCAGCACGCGTCTCTGGGGTGTGCCCCCCCCCTCACGGACGCCGCCGCCGGCGGCACCTGGAGGGGGGAAACGGACGCGTCGGGTCTACACGGAGTGGATGTAGCTGTGGGTTTGGCCCGGATGTTGCTCCAAAGTGTTCCTCTGGGCCGACCTAACACAACCGGGTGGAGAGGTCCACTGGTCAAAGCCCGTCCGTGCAAAGTCAAAGGGCTAGATCCCGTGGTCAAACGCTACAGGGTTAGCCGGGACGGGGGCCCTGGGGGGTAGCAATGCCACCGGAGCGTCGTACCGGGCCCTCATACATGCGGGGTGGTGTTGTGGCATGTCCGAAGAGGCGGCACGCGTCTCCAGGTTGTGGCCCCCCTCACGGACGGCAATGAAACGGTAGTAGACGTTCTGCGGTAACGATGCAGCGTGAATATTATTAAATACTTGGAGCGCGATAAAATCATGAGTTTTTTACAC
>NW_025258470.1:0-1763 GCF_018294505.1 Triticum aestivum
GAGTGCTGAAGATATATTAGAAGGCTCGTCTTTCATTCAAGATCTGTTCAAGCTATTTGGAGATTATTATCTCATTCAAGTCATGTAATTCAACAGGTGCAATCTCTCTTCAAAATCGCTCAACGGCGTTTTCCATTGAGTGGGCCCTAACCCACAGGTCTTTTTCCAGGATCTTACCTGACTCTTCTAATTATCAGGAGCGATTCTCAAATTCATTTCCAAGTTTGACGTAAGAATGAATTTTCATCAGTCAAATGTCTTCTTCAAGATCGCTTTCAAATTCTTTTGATCATTGGTTCAAACTTTGTATTCTTCATTCTGGGGTGCCTCAACAATTCATGGTGGTTCTCATCATCGTTCTCAACATTTGAAGACCGAAGAAGGATTTCTCTGAAATCTTGCTCCATTCTCTTCAAGATTCATGGTTCTAGCTTGATGCCATCCTCTCATAATTGTTTTCGATTGTGAGAATTCTTTTCAACTATCCGACGCATTTCAGAAGTTGCTTCATTTCTCGATCATCCGAAGGCCATCATTTCTGAATATTACTCATTCTCAGCCTTCAGCTCTTGTTCTTCAAATCTTACTGGTGGATCGTTTAAGTATACTCTTTAGTCAGCTCATGATCTCTTCGTTCTCATGTATCTAAATTGCAGCAAGTATCTTCATTCGTTTTCCAATTCTTCCTAGTGAATTGTGCCTTTGTTACTCTCATTTCCAATTCTTACGGCGGTTTGTTCAAGATTCCTCTTCCTATGTTCTCATATTAATTTATTCGTTGTTTAAATCCTACCGGTGGACCGTTGAAGACTTTTCTCTAGTTTACGCTATATCTCTCTTAATCCTTTCTACGAGTATAAGTAGTATGCCAAATCCGTTGCTTGTCATCAATTTAAATTGGTGAAGGATACGCATAACGTAATACTTATTGTTGTTTCATCCAAGTGATCTAGTTTCTTCTTTCTAGAGTTGTTCATCATGTCACATTTCTTGGTTCGAGATGCTTCATTTTTTTTCTGGAGTTCCAAGTTTTCCACATTATCTCGTCGCGAAGCTCCATCTAAATCATCGCAAGGCTTCACCTTGTGTTTTGAACTTCTCTTTCTTCTTATCATCCTTTTATTACCGGAGTTCTTCATGGAGGCTCTACATGGTGGTTCGTCGAGGATTCTTTTCATTCTTCAATTGTTCTTCCAGATTTCTCTTGAAGTTATGATCCGCCAAGCTATACTCAAAATTAAACAGGGTGCCCAACAGATGTTTTGTTTTGAGGAGTTCAACCATTCTGCATCTTGCATTCCGAACTACAATTCTTCTCCATTATCTTTTGAGGTGGTGTTATGTCATTCTTGATAATTTCCCTTAGTGTTTCATGATTCACAAGTTTTCAAGAGTGACATATTTAAACCCATCATTTTAAATTCATTCACGAGATCTTTTCAACCCAATAATTTCTTCGTTAGTGTTATCTTGGTATAGATTTCACTTAAAGCCTTCCCTAAGGAATGTTGCTATTATGGTGTTTATCAATGATCCAAGTGTCCTCCTATTCTCGCGGTGGAAGAAGTTTTTCCATTTCTTCATTCCTCTCAGCTAATCAATCTTTTGGTAGTGGCTGGTTGTCACCTCATAATCTTGAGATGTCTCCATAAGCCCACGAGGATCATATCCTTTCGTATTGATCTTCCAACAACTCTGTTCAATCCTTCTTTGCAAGGATGCTTTCCAAGTTCAATTGTGGCAGAAGTTGGCACTTTCTTCTC
>NW_025258471.1:0-1763 GCF_018294505.1 Triticum aestivum
ATGGTATTTTTTCATAATTTTTGGTGATGGAGAAGTATCCGAAAAATTCCCTCCACGCGGATTGCCCTTCGCGCGTCTACGGCTGTGGCCGGCGGCCTCCGGGGGCTAGCATGCCGCCAAATCTTGCACTGGCGGCCTCTCACAAGTCTGGAAGTGTTGTCGCGGTTGCAAACGCCCGGCACGCGTGTCCGGGGTGTGCCCCCCTCACGGACGGCGCTGCCGCCGGCACCTGGAGGGGGGAAACGGACGCGTGGGGTCTACACGGAGGGGGTCTTGCTGCGGGTCTGCCCCGGATGTTGCTCCAAAGTTTTCCTATGGGTTGACCTAATACAACCGGGTGGGGAGGTCCAGTAGTCAAAGCCCGTCCGTGCAAAGTCAAAGGGGTAGATCCCGTGGTCAAATGCTACAGGGTTAGGCGGGACGAGGGCACTGGGGGGGTAGCAATGCCACCGGAGCGTCGCACCGGGCCCTCATACATGCGGGGTGGTGTGGTGGCATGTCCGAAGAGGCGGGACGCGTCTCCGGGGCGTGGCCCCCCTCACGGACGGCGATGACACGGTAGTAGACCTTCCGCGGTAACGATGCGGCGTCAATATTACTAAATACTCGGAGCGCGATAAAATCATGAATTTTTTTTGCACGACGTGGGCACATGTGCTATAGGAACGATGGTATTTTTTCATAATTTTGGGTGATGGAGAAGTATCCGAAAAATTCCCTCTACGCGGATTGCCCTTCGCGCGTCTACGGCTGTGGCCGGCGGCCTCCGGGGGCTAGCATGCCACCAAATCTTGCGCCGGCGGCCTCTCACAAGTCTGGAAGTGTTGTCGCGGTTGCAAAAGCCCGGCACGCGTGTCCGGGGTGTGCCCCCCTCACGAACGGCGCTGCCGCCGGCACCTGGAGGGGGTAAACGGACGCGTGGGGTCTACACGGAGGGGATCTTGCTGTGGGACTTCCCCGGATGTTGCTCCAAAGTGTTCCTCTGGGCTGACATAACACAACCAGGTAGGGAGGTCCATTGGTTAAAGCCCGTCCGTGCAAAGTCAAAGGGGTAGATCCCGTGGTCAAACGCTATAGGGTTAGGCGGGACGGGGGCACTGGGGGTAGCAATGCCACCGGAGCATCGCACCGGGCCCACATACATGCGGGGTGGTGTGGTGGCATGTCCGAAGAGGCGGTACGCGTCTCCGGGGCGTGGCCCCCCTCACGGACGGCGATGACACGGTAGTAGACGTTCTGCTGTAACGATGCGGCATCAATATTACTAAATACTCGGAGCGCGATAAAATCATGATTTTTTTGCATGACGTAGGCACATGTGCTATCGGAACGATGGTATTTTTTCATAATTTTTGGTGATGGAGAAGTATCCAAAAAATTCCCTCCACGCGGATTGCCCTTCGCGCGTCTACGGCTGTGGCCGGCGGCCTCCGGGGGCTAGCATGCCGCCAAATCTTGCGCTGGCGGCCTCTCACAAGTCTGGAAGTGTTGTCGCGGTTGCAAACACCCGGCACGCGTGTCCGGGGTGTGCCCCCCTCACGGACGGCGCTGCCGCCGGCACCTGGAGGGGGGAAACGGACGCGTGGGGTCTACACGGAGGGGATCTTGCTGTGGGTCTGCCCCGGATGTTGCTCCAATGTGTTCCTATGGGCTGACCTAACACAACCGGGTGGGGAGGTCCATTGGTCAAAGCCCGTCCGTGCAAAGTCAAAGGGGTAGATCCCGTGGTCAAACGCTACAGGGTTAGGCGAGACGGGGGCACT
>NW_025258472.1:0-1763 GCF_018294505.1 Triticum aestivum
GATGGTATTTTTTCATAATTTTTGGTGATGGAGATGTATCCGAAAAATTCCCTCTACGCGGATTGCACTTCGCGCGTCTACGGCTGTGGCCGGCGGCCTCCGGGGGCTAGCATGCCGCCAAATCTTGCGTAGGCGGCCTCTCACAAGTCTGAAGTGTTGTGGCGGTTGTAAACGCCCGCCACGCGTGTCCGGGGTGTGCCCCACCTCACGGACGGCGCCGCCGCCGGCACCTGGAGGGGATAAACGGACGCGTCGGGTCTACACGGAGGGGATCTTGCTGTGGGTCTGGCCCGGATGTTGCTCCAAAGTGTTCCTATGGGCTGACCTAACACAACCGGGTGGGGAGGTCCACTGGTCAAAGCCATCCGTGCAAAGTCAAAGGGCTAGATCCCGTAGTCAAACGCTACAAGGTTAGGCGAGACGGGGGCACTGGGGTAGCTATGCCACCGGAGCATCGCACCGGGCCCTCATACATGCGGGGTTGTGTGGTGGTATGTCCGAAGAGGCGGGACGCGTCTCCGGGGTGTGGCCCCCCTCACGGACGGCGATGACACGGTAGTAGACGTTCTGCAGTAACGATGCGGCGTCAATATTAATAATACTCGGAGCGCGATAAAATCATGAGTTTTTTTGCACGACGTGGGCACATGTGCTATAGGAACGATGGTATTTTTTCAAAATTTTTTGTGATGGAGAAGTATCCGAAAAATTCCCTCTACGCAGATTGCCCTTCGCGCGTCTACGGCTTTGGCCGGTGGCCTCCGTGGGCTAGCATGCCGCCAAATCTTGCGTAGGGGGCCTCTCACAAGTCTGGAAGTGTTGTGGCGGTTGCGAACGCCCGGCACGCGTGTCCGGGGTGTGCCCCCCCTCACAAACGGCGCCGCCGCCGGCACCTGGAGGGGGGAAACAGACGCGTCGGGTCTACACAGAGGGGATCTTGCTGTGGGTCTGGCCCGGATGTTGCTCCAAAGTGTTCCTATGGGCTGACCTAACACAACTGGGTGGGCAGGTCCACTGGTCAAAGCCCGTCCGTGCAAAGTCAAACTGCTAGATCCCGTGGTCAAACGCTACAGGGTTAGGCGGGACGGGGGCACTGGGGGGTAGCAATGCCACCGGAGCGTCGCATCGGGCCCTCATACGTGCGGGGTGGTGTGGTCGCATGTCCGAAGAGGCGGGACGCGTCTCCGGGGCATGGCCCCCCCTCACGACACGGTAGTAGACGTTCTGCGGTAACGATGCGGCGTCAATATTACTAAATACTCGGAGCGCGATAAAATAATGAGTTTTTTTGCACGACGTGGGCACATGTGCTATAGGAACGATGGTATTTTTTCATAATTTTTGGTGATGGAGAAGTATCCGAAAAATTCCCTCGACGCGGATTGCTCTTCGCGCGTCTACGGTTGTGGCCGGCGGCCTCCAGGGGCTAGCATGCCGCCAAATCTTGCGTAGGCGGCCTCTCACAAGTCTGTAAGTGTTGTGGCGGTTGCAAACGCCCGGCACGCGTGTCCGGGGTGTGCCCCCCCCCACTCACGGATGGCGCCGCCGCCGGCATCTGGAGGGGGTAAACGGACGCATCGGGTTTACACGGAGGGGATCTTGCTGTGGGTCTGGCCCGGATGTCGCTCCAATGTGTTCCTATGGGCTGACCTAACACAACCGGGTGGGGAGGTCCACTTGTCAATGCCCGTCCGTGCAAAGTCAAAGGGGTAGATCCCATGGTTAAACGCTACAGGGTTAGGCGGGACGGGGGCACTGGGGGG
>NW_025258473.1:0-1763 GCF_018294505.1 Triticum aestivum
GTTCTTCTGGGAAGCGGTCCTTGCGAAGGTGTAGCCACACTTGATCACCAATGTTGAAGACCATAGGTTGCTTGTTGAAGTTGAGCTTGGTCGCAAGGTGTTGAACTTTGCGCTCGATGGTGTTCCTTGTATCTTCATGCATTTTCTTGAGATGTGTCACACGCGCACTTGCGTCCAAATTGATGCGCTCTTGGAGTGGTAGAGGAAGAATATCCAATGGTGACAAAGGGTTGAATCCGTAGACGACCTCGAAAGGGGACTTGCCGGTTTTTGAGTGTCTTGCTCGGTTGTATGCGAACTCGGCGATGGGTAGACACTCCTCCCACTCCTTGATGTTCTTCTTGATGAGTACTCGAAGTAGAGCGGAGAGTGTGCGATTGGTCACCTCCGTTTGGCCATCGGTTTGAGGATGGTATGCCATGGAGAAGAGTAGCTTGATTCCGAGCTTTGCGCATAGAGTCTTCCAAAAGTAGCTAAGGAACTTGACGTCGCGGTCCGAGATGATAGTCTTTGGTACTCCATGAAGGCGCAAGATTTCCCTACAAAACAAATTTGCAATATGTGAAGCATCGTCTATCTTGTTGCAGGGAATGAAATGAGCCATTTTGGAGAAACGGTCCACGACAACAAAAACAGAATCCTTTCCATTTCGAGTTCTAGGCAAACCAAGCACAAAGTCCATGCTAATATCTTCCCATGGTTGATATGGAATTGGAAGTGGCATATAGAGGCCATGAGATTGGGCTTTAGACTTAGCTTTGCGACATGTAGAACAATGGTTGGTGAAGCGATTGACGGCGCGATGCATCTTGGGCCAAAAGTAGTTCTTGGAGAGCGTAGCAAATGTTTTGTCGCGTCCAAAGTGTCCCATGAGTCCGCCTCCATGAGATTCCTGCAAAAGCAACAAACAAAAAGAGGACTCGGGGATGCAAAGTTTGTTAGCTCTCATAAGATATCCATCTTTGATGTAGTATCGATCCCAAGAAGTATGCATCAAACACTTGGCATAAGGTATGGCGAATGTAGGATCATGTTCATACAAGTCTTTGATATGCTCAAAACCAATGACATTCAACTCAAGGTTAGTGACAAGCATGCATATACGGGAAAGAGCATCCGCCACAACATTTTCTTTACCCTTAATGTACTTGATGACATAAGGAAAAGACTCAATAAATTCACTCCATTTAGCATGACGCTTGTTCAACTTAGTTTGACCCTTAAGGTATTTAAGTGGTGGTGTGGGTAGGGATATTGGGACGGTTTTGCGGAAGTTGGAGGTGGCGTAGCGGATGATGTTGTGGAAGTAGCGGTTGTTCGGGCGCGAACGGATGTCCGGTCGCCGGTCGTCCGGTAACGTCGGACGTCCGGTGATTCCTGGGTCGCCGGACGTCCGGTGATGTGACGGTCGTCCGGTGATTGGGGTCAACGCGAGATTCTAGATGCGGGAGGTGATTATTGGGGGATTGGGGAAGGATTTGGAGGTGGAGATGGTGGGGGAAGGCTAGATCTACTTGCAACGCAACAAATTCACGGATCAAGACCAACAAAACATCATCAAAACTCACAAAACACAAGAAAAAAATTTGGGGCTATTTTTGTGGGGATTTTCGGATTAGGACGAAAAACAACAAAATCAAGCTAGAAAAACGAAGAGGGGCTCCGAAATCGTGATCAACCTTGCTCATGATACCAACATGATGTAGGGTGGAACCCTAGATGGCCGATCTTTCACGGAAGGAGCGGATCCCAAAGAGAAACAC